>NW_024869631.1:233541-407816 GCF_013358625.1 Macadamia integrifolia
TTTAGTTATTCCTCACATTGTCATGCATATGTGCTATGGTTACTTTCTAAATGCCAATTGAATGAGATGCTTATATGTTGAATGTGGACATCATGGTGCATAATGCATTGATAGACTAGATGCCGTAGTAGGCTTGGAAACCAATGCATTGGTGGCCCGTGGAATGGAACACGGAGGCGCTATGCAATCTTACTATTGTCATATAGGAGCATGCGGTATTAGGATTCTCACCATCCCATGCTACGACCCTTCCCAACAGGGGTTAAGATGTTGGGTTATCATTTGGGGGGAAGCAGTGGTTGCAGTCGTCGGGTCACTGTGGCGGTTAGACATAACGCCCGACGGGTCATGTAGGACAGTCGGCAACCCCGGTGGTACATTCAAGAGGGCCAATCGTACTGCTTTTAAATTGCTAGAGTCAGCACCTTTATTTTCAGTCATTTACATTTCTGTTGAGAGCCGGTGGACGGCATTGTCTTTACTTTTCCGAATACTCACGGTGGGCCTTCTCCGACAGCCCTATGGGCATATCGCGGGAGGGAGTTCGCGGCTCGTACCTGGAGTATACGCGCACTGTGGTTGTAGTAGCACTAAAACCAAGGACTTAGTAATGTTACTTAGGTGGGTGTGATTTAAAATGTATAGCATGGCATGTAGTGCATATAATGTGTTGTGATGTGTGGACTGCTGTGTGGTCCATCTTACCACTTACTGAGCTAGTGAGCTCATCCCACGTATACGCCCCTTTTTAGATGATTTTGCAGGTCATACATCTGAGGAGCATGGGGTGAGTCCCACAGTCGAGTTTCCTGAAGAGGACTGGTGGACCCCTGAGGAGTTAGAGCACGACACTGACTGCTCGTGCGAGACTTGTGCTGCGGGACAGCAGTTCTGAGGCCGAGCTGAGCTCCACCTTTGAGGCCGTGCTGAGCTCCACTTCTGAGGCCGAGCTGAGCTCTACTACGTGATGCCGAGCTGGGCTCAACCCTTGATGCCGAGCTGAGCTCTAGCCTTGATACCGAGCTGAGCTGTGTACTCTGATTGTTTTGGTGGATTTCCTTATGTACTTGATATTTGAATTTTATTCTTTTTGTGTAAATATCATGCCTTCGGGCCCAAATGTATATAATTATTGTATCACTATCCGGGTATCGAGTATTATGGGATTAATAAACAAATGGATTGTATCATTCGCATCATGGACTATGTGTTTAATTCCTGTATTCATGTCATTATGGAATATTACATATGTGAATGCTCGTGCTTGGTTGTGCATGAACCTCACCCCTCATTGAGCGAGTTGGAAGCTCACTTCACATATATGCTACCTTTTAGATGATGATGCAAGTATAGTATTGCCGTTGGCTGGTGACTCAACCTCATCAGGGCCTAACAATGAAGTAGGTGACTGGTGGATGCTAGAAGCCGAAAAGCATGATTAGGACTGTATCTGTGACTACTGTGCATACGCGGCACTATGAGTTGTATGGACCTCTTTTGATTATTCTGATACTGAACTGGTGAATTGTATATTTTGGGGCTTATTATTTATAAGTCGTGGATGGTTGTAAACGAATAGATTGGCTATGATTATACAATATCATTTACATGATTCCCCACTTTAAGTATGATTCCGCTATTATACTTTGATTCTACTATAATTGGTTTGGTTTGTGATGTGAGTTGTGAATGTTAAGATACTGTTATCAGAGATCCTGGTAGGTTGGTAAGATGAGTAAACATCTTACTAACACCACTAGTATTCCTAATGGTAAGTTGGGTTTACTAGAAGTGGGGTATGACAGTGTGAGGAAATCATTTTTTCTTTTAGGTCTTTGAGGTACCAATACTTGATCCCTGGTTCCCAAGGTACAACATAATGATTTTGACCATTGAGATAGCCAAAGGCATTGGTATTATAGTCACATGCACCCTCTTTGCAGATCTATTTTTTTTAAGATTTGTTTTGTAATGTGGTCTTTCCATATAATCCAATGCACCTTCTTTATAGTTTTTTTTTCATTATTATTATTCTTTCTACACTGTGGACTCCACATATAGTCGCATGCACCCTAATTGTAGTTCTAAAATTTTTTATGTTATGTTTTGCAATGTGGACATTTTTGATTGGGTTGAAACTTGATATACAAATATGGGCCCATAGCCCATGAGTTCTTTGCTTCAACAAAATTTCAGCCAATTTGAATTGCCACGTGGTAAAAATGATAGATTATTACAAAAATCAGCAGACTGAATTTCCCTTCACTCCATGGCCATATATACAGTAGGATTGCATTAGGGATATGTAATTTTGACTTTGTAAATAGTGAATGAGAGTGTAAAAATGACCCAAGACTCCGATCATGGGATCAGTTCACCAACGAAGAAGGAATTCTCTATTTTCTATAGGTAAATGAAAACTAAATCCAAAATGAAATGTCATTGATATATGTAAAATTAGCAAACCAATAGGTGCACAACATGTGGTAGAAAACCAAGCCCAAACTAGAATTAGTTTAAAGCCATTGAAATTAATTGGGAATCTCCAAAAAGGAACTCCCGATAGGGACAAAACTTTCCTTTTATGCTTCCTAATGGATTTAAGTTTTCACCATACCTATCTATAAATACGTAAGCATGACCTAACTCAGCACACAGTATGCAATTTATTACTATCCACATACTACTCTTTTGAATCCCAGCTTGTATTATTATTGTTGCTCAGATATTTTACTTAAGCATTGGAGAGTCTCCCTTAGAGTCCACTCTGACCCTTAGTTGCATAGTTTTTTTTTTTTTTTTTTTGGTGTGTAGGTGGCCCCATAACATGATGATTCCGATTTCTATGGCAACAGATTAGCATTGTCCATGAGGAACGAAAATAGTAGTGATGAAAAATATTTGCTATGACAACTAAGAATGGAAGATCTACGTGAAACTCAAGCAGAATCATGATCTCAATTCAAGTCCTTTCAAATCCTACCCTAACTAGGGAACACCTAGAGGGACTCCACAACAAATATCGGATCGACGATGAATAGAATCATGGAACCTGACGGTCTAATAGTCATCAGAGCGAGGCTGGTTGCAGTACTATGCAACTATGCCTACATGTTCTAAATTCACATGCTCTGGTGACTTTTGCGTAGTTTGACACCCTCTGAAAATATGTCAAACTTTTGACAGAAGCCATCAACGATAACTCTAGGTCGATTAGCCCAGCACGTGACGACAAAGTATCCAATCACGTCAATTGTAACCCTTGGATCCAAATAAAACCATAACAGGACGGTTTCCACCAAATCTAATAGAGGCCACTAAGATCAATCAAATAAATAATGACCTAATCGAGTATACAACCAAACCAAGGTTCTGAGAACTTGAGTAGAAGAACCTCACAACAAAGAGTTTGGGCAAGCTTTGAACCTTAAAATCCAAGAGATTAATGAGTGGGTCGAGAAAATCAGACGGAAGCAAATATGGAACGATTAGCTAGATTTTTCCACTAAGACAACTCTTTCTAATGTAAGGCACCTCCTTAACCTTTCTTAACCAACCAAAGATCAGCACAATCAAATAATCTTAACTCCCTAACCAATTTGGTAAATTTTAATAGATTGAGAAAACTACATCACATTTGTCTTAATGAATTCTTCTTCAAATATATATAAGAAAAAAGTGAGAGCACATTAGTGGGTTACCTAGGAATGATGCATTTGTTGAATCCAAATGATTCTATAATTTTGATAAATAAGTTTTAAATATGAAAACCATTGTTGATGTGTGTTTGAGTGTTCTAACATGTGTGAGATGACATGTAAGAGCACTAATGCCCAATACAGTGACGACAATGCTATGAAGCTAAAGCAAGTATGATTGAATTGATGAAAAGCTACTGCAGACGGCAAACCATGAAGAGTTGCAGTTATATCCATGAAAGACAATAAGAGCTTCAAGAAAAACCAACATGATAAAGTTGAGTCTTTCATGAAGATCAATATTAGTTGAGCTTAAACATTTTATGTAAATGTAATCTTGATGTAAGGATCTTTACAAAATCGAATAAGCCCAAAAAGAAAAGGTGAGACCTAAGTGAAAACTAAGAAACTAGGAGGTTTGACTTAGAAAACATAAAACCTTGTTATCTATGGTGATTTGTGTGAAGCTTTGGTTAATTAAGCTTAAAGACTACTATAAATAAAACCTTGTAGACATCGATGATGGTAATCTGTGTGATTTCCTATTCAAACAGAAGCAGTGGTGTATGAGTCATCTATTATTACAGTCCTTTGTTATGGCACATAGTCATCCATGAATAGAATTTGAATGATAACAATTTGTGTCATTTAATGAGTGGTTTAGTGAATAACCAACTGTGGAGTTCTGTAGGCATTTTAAGTGGTATTCAAGAGAGCTTAGTGGCTAGTTTTCCTCGGAACTTAAAAAGTCCTTGATTGATGGTGAAGCATTAAACACTTAGCATTAATGTTCTTGAGCTTAAATTAAAAATCATATTGAATGAACTTGACTCTAATGGTTAGCTTAATTGCTAATTGGGTGCCTAAAAAAAGATGTGAGTTGTAAGCTACAAAGATTTAAATCTACTACACATGGTAGTAATTTCTCACAAGATAAGAGTTTTATATGAAGATGCATTTAAGCTTAAGGATGCAAATTACAGGCTTTAAGGAATAAGTCTTTCACTGCAAATGATAGTGGGTTTAGATCAAGCTCATGGTTATACATGGAGTACACAAGAAATTCCTTGGTTGTTGGGTTAGGTACACAATCTGAATATTGTGATTTTGTGAGAAAATCCTTGACTAGGTGTGGTTCAAGAGCCAATCTGAAGGACGATGATTGGTTATTGTAAGACTTGATTCCATCATTTGGAAAGGGATCCCTATAGGGGAAAAGAAATCCTTAGTTCAATGGACTTAGGTAGTGTACGTAAGATGAAAAATCTGAACCACTATAAAATAAATTGTATACTCAGTATCTACTCAATACTGGTCTTCAACTACAATATATAGTTTAGGTCCTACACCTACTTCAACCCCTGATATTCAAAGGCAAGTTAGTTAACCCAGTTGTTTTTTAGTCACAGTTGACTCAAGACACTTGGCCTAGTTTAGCCAATGCTAGTATGGCAATGGCAAGGGTGTTACCCCTAATTCTGTGAGGTATCAACACTCATTTGTCCAATTATCAATTAAGCACCTAATAATAATATCAATAGGTTAATATCCGTGTATAACTAGTATACACGGATACCACAAAAGTTATAATAAAACATACACATAATGTGATAGCTTACATCCCTTGTGAGTCTTGATCCTGGTATCCTGGAAAACCTCTGAGTGCTGATGAAGCTTTTTGGAGATGTCCTGTAAGTGGGGATACCTCTTTTTTTTTTCCGTGTAAGTCTTCAATGAATTATCATTCCATATTATCCACCATATTCTTTAACCTACAATGGAGCTTGTGGAATCAACCATAAATTGAAGAGTGTCATTCGTTTCTGGTAAATTAGAGAATGTCATTCAATTGCAAGAAAAGACTTTTTTCCTTTATTTTTTCCTTTCGACTTAGAAGCTCTCAATGTCTTCAACAATGGCACACATCCTTTTGTAAAGTCTAAAAACACAAAAGCATTAAGTGGAATGTGGTTTCCTAAAACTTCAAGGCACCATATAAAGCTTTTCTCCTTTTTCCTTCTCTTTCTTTCTTTGGAAGGAAACTTTAATTAAGCTTCAATAATTGCACCAATAGCCTTTGATGCTAGTTAATGAAACTCAATAATGGTGGTTGAAGGTGTTCTAATTGCATTTTCAAGCTCCCAATTTCCCTCTTTTTCTCTTTCTCCTCTCCTTCTCTTGTATGCCTTTTTTTTTTTTTTTTTTTCTTTTTGTTCTTAGAAAAGTTAATGAAAAAAAACTCTAAAACTTGCTTCAGTAGCCCAACAAAAGACCCAAACCTGAGCTAGTCCAACTGCTTAGTTTAAACCACAAACCAGATTGTCAAACTAATCTTTCCACATTCCGAAGGCCATAACTTCTTCTATGTAACTCCGACTAGGATGATTATTATTTCGTAGACTAAAAAATGTACAACTTTTCTTGAAATAGTCTTCCTTTAATTCTAATTTATAAACTCAAAACTCAACCCAAAGTAAGATGAACTAAACCCATCAAGTGTCACACCCTGCCTCAAATTAGGCCAAGGCATGCGGCACTGGACACCTCACCGCATCTAGTCAGCCTGATTTCCCTAGGATCTAAACTCATGGTTGCTCATAACACCACAACACACAGCTATAGATCAGAGTTTGTAGAGAATACACAGTCCATTTACAAAATATAATACATCATTCCAGTGTCACTAGGTGATACTTTTAGATTACAGTTATCCAAAGAACATAAACATAATATATTACAAGTCTCTCAAAACAATATTTACACAAAAGTATAATATCTCCCACGTATCGTAACATCAGAGTGCTCTCCAGCAAAAATATGTACACAAAAAGAATGTCATCATTGATCAATCTACTTCTCAGATACTGGTCTCCATAGGCACAGTCGTCACAGTCACAGTTGGTTTCATGTTGGGCTTCATGCTCTGAAAAATAGGCCGGGTGATCCATGGCCACTGTCTCATAATTAGGGTTGGAAGTCGATAGAATACTAGTCTCGACATCTAGAAGAAGTAAATAAAGGGGGGGTGAGCACGTTGTGCTCAGTGAGGGGTGGGGGCAAGCAAGCACACACAATATTAATGATGCAATGCATGCTCCACATAGTTAAATGATGCTTATGAGTTCATTTATTATTACATTACTTCCTAGTCCATAACTAAGACTGATAAATATGGGTATAGTGCTACGCAACGTAGGTGACATTCCCTACCTTGTTTGCTGGGGCTTAAGAATACAAGCTCATTGTAGGTAGGAGTTAGGTAGTCCTAGTTAGAGCCTCAGTTCCCCGACTAATCCCTAGGTAAGTAACCCCGGGCATTCAGGCATATAGTACGTCGTATCCTGTTGCAATCTGTCTCTGAGTACAGTATGTCGTACAAACAAAAGTGTACTACTGATCAGACAACCACTCATATCGGGATTAATCAGTACCTATCCCCCTACTGACAAGGGGTTGTAGCCCTTGGGGTGGTGATACCTAACCCAACATTTCTACACAATGCACAACCATTCATCACATGCACATAAATCTTTGGGCACTTGCCAATGACCCATCTTACTTGCCTTACCTTTTTTCAACTCGAGTCCACCATGATAGGACTTACCAAAATGATAAGTATAATGCACACATCATTATGTACGAGTATGAGAATACATGCATAAAATAAAATAAAATAAACACTCCATAAAGATCAGGGCACCCACTCACTTTGGTATTCAAGGTTGGAAGAATTTCCCTTCTGCACTGGATAGATTTCCACACTGCTAGTCAAACTCCCTATTCCAGAACATATTTATATCATCAAGAATATAAATAAATTTTATGATCAATCTACTTCAAATAAGGTTATTCCTATCTCCAACCCCTTTCTATTAAGTTTCAATCTAAATAAAATGCCCTTTCATTTATGTAGTTTGACATATTATCCTCCTTTCATGTGTTTCACAAGTCCTCAATAGGTTCAATAAGTTTCGGGTCAATACTGTGGCCTTTCTAGTCTCTGGAAACCTAACCGGCTGGAAACAGTAGGGAAAACCTGTTGGCCGATTGTCTCCCACCGCTTCTCCCAAGCTTTGCAGAATTCAATTATGCCTCCTTCTTTGGATTTCTCTGACTGCTGTGAGGTGAAATCAGATCTTGTACTACAATTTGACCACTGCTTTGGATTGAATTCACCCATTGGTAACCTTATTGAGTGGAAATTCAGCTCAATGCAGTGTACAACAATATTCTACTGAGAATTCAATAAAAATTCGTGGTTTTCATCCATTCCTACTTTGTTTTAGCATTTACATACAATATACATCATAAATAAAAGGTTCTCCATCATAAGAATTCAATTTATCCCTTCATCTAGCTTAGGTTTCCAATTTTCCAGCTCAACCCCGGAAAATCCTGGCTGAATTGTATGGCCTCTATTTAGATAACCCTAAACCTTCATCATATCCTACTACAACCTAACACATGTATATTTACTAAAGAGCAGCACTTGCCTGAGAACACAATTGATCCAGAGTAGCCTCAGGTAAGCGAGTTCTTCCTTCTCTCTCTTTGTTCTCTTCTTTCCTTCTCTTTCTTTCTTCTCCTTCTTCTTTCTCTCTTCTTCTTCTTGCTGTTTGCAGTAATAAGAGGGTCAAATGGGTATTCGGTGGTACCCAAAACCTTTTTTATATCCCTCTCCACCGACTTGGCTAAAGGCCTCTTTGGTGGAGGGAGATACATGTATATATATATATATATATATATAAAATTAATCCCTCATATATTTCTACTAATTCCCTTTCTGTAACAACATTAAGAGAATTAGGGAAGAAGGGTTTACATAGTAGAGGGGTGTGTGTGAGGCCCACAGAACCCAGAATACTGATTCTGCTAAGCCAACCGGCGGACCTGATCACCCTGAGCTCTCCCACCGGTTGGGCTAAAATCAGTCCCCCCCCCCAATGGTCTATAGCACCCCCTATCATACCTAATCCTCTTTGGTAAGTTATAAATTACTTGTTAGCCCATATTTCTTGCTCATTCCTCCAGCAATGTTGGCAGGCTGTACAGGTACATGTAAGGTCACTTTTCCCATCCTGGCATTCCACTGCTGCCAACCAAGCCAATATTGGCATTCTTTGCCTAGTATTTTTGTCCGTCCACAGGTAAGGTAGGGAAGTAAAGTTGGGGTATTACATCAAGAGTAACTCAAAATTCTAATTGATGAGCTAGTTCCCACAACAAAACTTTCAGAGAACATTCATCTTGAATTGGTTCTCAATGGCTTGCTAGTTTGATTCTGGTTAGCTCCCTTTTGGTGTGATCATATGAAAATGACCATATATTCTTCATTTGAACTCCAACTGACCCCATTATTTTCTACGTATAGAAGACTCGAAGCGATATTTTTTTTTTTTTTTTTTTTTTTTTAATTTTATGAAACCATCAACCTCTGTGTAGTGCGAAGATCCCAAAAATGAGTTTGAACGCAATTGATGGATAGGATACTAGTTTTTCAACTTATGAGATGTCGAAAGATTATGCTTTGTAACTTTGCACTCCGATATTAGATCGACGCTATTCTTGTTGTGTTGGCCTCCTGACTCAAAGATCTACAACTCCCATGTGCATGCCTCATTTCAAATACATCATTTCAATTTCTAAAAATATTCCCTCAAATATAGTGCCACTACACAAATATATGATTCTTCACTTTTATTTACGGAGCCTTCACTCGTTGCTTCCACCTTATGCAAAACTTGCGCAAGCATAAAATTAGGTGCCTTATTACCACATCATGTTGTGACATAACCAAAAGCTGCCAATACACTGTCTAGCCACAATAGATGACTGAAAATTGTAACATACACTATCAAATGAGGTCTGAAAACCTCTGAATCACTACATTTGTACTGTCTGCACTGTTTGTCCCTGTTAGCTCTACTGGAATACCTTTCGGTCACTATCACACTATAGATACTTGGACATACTAGTACACTGGTTATACACTTTGTACTGCTACTTTATTGACTATAATATGCTGACAACAATGATAACATCACATACGCATTGTATGTATAACAGCTTGAGAGGGTAATGAGCTCTATAGATACACCCATTCATAGAAGATCTTAAATGTAAAACATGACACCTTCATAATAATAAAATTAGCAAACCAAGTTTGTTTTTCTAATAGGCATTCCAAAAGAACATGAACAACCGACTGCACATCCTCTTCACAAAATGGGAAAAATTTTCAATTCAGAAATTTTCCCATTGTAGGCTTAGACTGATTATGTAAGCTACATTGATCCATTTCAATCTAGCTTACTAGTAAAATAGAAAACTCAATGCATAGATCAATCACTTCTCATAAACAATTGCAGTCTAGATCAGCTATTCGGATCTCTCAAACTCCAAAGAAAATATGGCACTCCATATGGCAATAAAAGTTCCCTCTAAAGTCCAAGTCTTCATACGGCGTCATGTGCAAATTCCCTCTTTGTTGCTCAAGCATTTTCGACCTTGCCCGTAGGTTTGCATCGAAGCTCAAATCAAAATTGTGCAGTCCTTAATAATTCCAAAGGTGTAAAAAAATAAAATAAAGAATAAAAGATTAAGAACAACTAAAAAGAGAGAGAAACCAAAAGATGTCTCTACCTTTTCACCAAAAAAATCCTACTTTTATCATTTTATAGAAAAGAAAAAGGACTATTGGAGCTAACTAAAAACTCGCAAAAAAAGAATTGCAATAATAAGCTTCATAATTCCTCTTTCCTCCATCAAAGCATGAAATGATGGACTCTAAATAATCTTTACGACCAGCTTAGATTTCAAAAGAAACCTAAATAGGCTAATCCAATTTACAAATGCAAGAGTGAATCCTTAGCAATGTAACGATGGCGAGAGAGAGAGAGAGAGAGAGAGAGAGATAAGCCTAAGATTGTAGATGAAGATTGTTGAGATACCAACTGAAAAGAATGATACACAACCACCCATCCTCAAAGCATATCATCGTTCCACACAATAAGAAGAAGAATAAGAAGGGGAATGCCTCCACCCACTTTATAAGCATGACAAGGCTAGGAATTACTTATTAGGGTTCCTTTGACATTCCCAAATATTACCCAATTGTCGTTTTATTTCTCCCCATATTAGACCCAAATTAGGGATACAAACGGATTCAGATGGTTTTTGGAAATTAATTTCTCGAATACATATTCTCTTAAGCAGACACTAATTCAAATAGAATATAACACCACATATGAGTAGCTTTTGAAAGGACTCAATAGTTTCAAAAAATCAAATTTTTGAATACGGATTCTCTTAAATGGATATTGAAATATGAATTTTCAACTATCCATTTTATATCCTTAGTGGAAATTGGAGAATAAAGTCACGAGCCTGAAAATATCGAAGTTGTGATTTCACTATTTGCGTTAGCAGCAGAGAATTGAAGAAGAAAAAAATTTGAGAAGACGAGAATGTGAAGGGTTGGATCCACTACTCCACTAGGATTGTTGTTGGAGCGTCATATGTAAAATTACATATATCTTCTTATTTTTTTAATTTATTTATTTGGACAAGAGATCGGTACTTGGTCACATGGCCCCTGTACTAGCATTGGGGCCAATAAAAGTGCGTAACGGAACATCAACATGGAAGACATTTTTATTTCACAAAGGAAGAGGCTCATATATCCAATGTCTAGGTGCGGGAACCACACGACCAGGTAGCATTCTTTTCCCTTATTTTTTTTATTAGTTATTTGTGATATATCTTGAATTGACAACAGTATTTTAGTATTATAAGATAAGATATTATTTCATATAACTATTGTCTAATCAAATTTTTTATCGGACCTAAGTGTATAGAATAATTATTGGTCTGAAAATTTGAATATTTGTATCAGTGTACGATTTTTTAATGGACATGAAAAGTTTTCATAAACTATATTTTTTTTAAATATAGATTCTCCTAAATGATATGAATACGAATCGAATAAGAATTATCAACTATCCATTTACATCGCATAATAAGGATGTATGGTTCAGTTTCGATTTGGTTAACCATATGTAGTTGTATATAAATCATAATCAAATCAATTATTAATCAATTTTATGTTTTAAACTATAATTAATTAGTAAATGACTCGACTTAATTGTCTTTCCTTTTGCAATTTTGTATACCTCCCCCCCCCCCCCACACACACACAAAAGAATCAAGGTGTTGAAAAATCTGCAAATTTCGACATTGAAAGATGGTGAAAGTCCATTAAACTAGATAGAATTAAAATGGTAACAAGAAAGAGAGATAGAAGGGAATCAACTCCTCTGTGGCGCAACATGGTATCTGATGCGCGTCCAACGGCTATAAACGTCTTGGCACAGAGCCCAAGGTGGTCACACACAGCCCAAGGCATTTCTAGGCATTATGTGATGACCCAAACCTGAGATAAAGGTAAGAGTCCCGCCCTTGGGGGCGGTGATCTCGCGATCACATTTTTTCTAACTTGCATGTGACTAAAAGTTGGTTATTTTTTTTTTACATCCAAGCAGCTCTTTCTCTTACATACGCGGAAATCTATTATACATCAAAACACAAAGTCAAGTATTTAAACAAAACGAATTCAAGATGAGATGAAATTCTACAGAGGTCTATATATGTATGAAAACCATTTAAATAAAAAGTTTTAACTTCAAATTATTATCAAATAATTTTATAAAAATATAACATGCACTACATATCAAACCAGTCTCCTACAGTCCCCTTGACAAGCCTCAAAGACCTAATCTAGAGATAAGTTCTACTGATAATTTATTGTATTTTAAGTCTACTTTAAGGACATATAATTTATTTTATATCGATCGTCTATGTTAGATGTTATGGAAGTAGAAAAGGGTTAAACATGTAATTGGACATAATCTGAAAAATATGAATGTAATGTGTTAGGTGAGCATATTTAAAGACTGTACACTCTATAGAAGAGGGACTAGAGAACTGGTAATTATATACAAGAAACCAAGGTGAGATAATTCATAGGCTTAACATGGTTGATATGCCTCTTACATTGTTATGTGAATTGATATAAGAATTCTTCTCATGTTAATATGTTGTGAATGATGTTATGGTGTTTTGAAAGATAATCATATGCCATCTCATACTTTGCTATTAATGACATGCCATGTATGTATCATATGCCTAGATTTATATAAATGTGATGTTATGCCATAATAGATCATGATAAAACCTCATTAGAGATATGCATAAAGGAATTGAAAATATGTTCCCATGCTTAGATCTTTAGCTTCAGAACCAAACCCCAAACTACATCCCTTTCCAGCAAGGGTTAGGTGCTGGATGAGTATACCAAAACATAACTGAGGATAAGATCTCCCACAAGGGAGTAGTACATTATCCTCAAGAAAAAAACAAGAATGAGAGTAAGAATGAGAATTCTCTTACTCCTCTAGAACTAGATCAGGAACTCTCCTATGGAGAGCTTATATGATCCCAGACCTAGTCCAGTCAGTCGGGGTTAATGAAAAATGACTCCCGGTGGTGTTCATCCGGGTAATGTAAGAAATGGCAACCGTCAAATCAATGATTGTGTTCCTCACCCTTACAAAGTGTGCACATGCAGTACAACAAGAGACACTTGAATTAAATTAATATTGCATATAATGTTCCCATGTGCAAGATGTGCTTATGAATACATGTATGATCCTATGCTTTGACTCACTGAGCTGTAGAGCTCACCCCTTTATTATTACTCCGAGACATAGATGAGAGAGTATGTGAGTGCATGGACTGCACTGGAGACCAGGAGCAATATGATGTTGAAGAAGATGCATGATAGTTCCTTTTTTTTTTTTTTTTTTTTTTTAATTCTAATGATAGGAATTTAATTAGTTATTATGAGATATTAAATAATGGTGTTGGATGATATATTTTGAGTCGATCTTATTTACTTCCCTTTGGACCTTGTTTCGAAACATAAAATAAATAGTTGACACCACAACCAGGCATTGAAGTATTTAAATACTTGAGTTTGTGTTTTAATGTATAATAGATTTCCACATATGTAAGAGAAAGAGTCGTTTGGATGTAAAAAAAAAAAAAACCAACTTTTATTCACATGCAAGTTAGGAAAAATGTGATCGCGAGATCATCACCCACGAGGGCGGGACTTTTTGTAACGCCCCAACCCCATTAACCTGGCACATTATTGTCCTCTTTGGCCAATGTGCCTCAAGCCTTTAAAACGTGTTGTGCTATGTTAAAGAAGCTGGAGGTTATTAACTAGCCCAATAATCTCTCCCTAAGCGATATGAGACTAAAACTTACACACCCTCAATGATCTCCCAAAACCCCCTGGTACTTACCGTATTCTTGGTGGGGGCACCTCACCAATCTCCCAGGCAGGTCTGGTACTTGCCGTATTCTTGGATGTCACACGTTGGATGCGCGCAGGACACCATATTGTGCCATAGAGGATCCAAAGTGTCAAAACTAATAAGCTATAGAGATGGTCATGATAGAGAGATGGCTATTAAAAAAGGTTGTTGACAGAAGAGACCATCATCCTCAAGCTAAGCCCTAGCGCTTGAAGCATTTAGAGAAGATGGTTCGTACTACGACCTCTACCCTCTTTGCATCATAGCGACATGCATTCTCTGATAAGCCTCTCACTCTCTAGTGGAGTAGAGAGGAGATGTGAAATGTTGTTAATTTCCTTTCGTGTTGTTCATCTAGCTTCCTTCTCAACTCGTTTTCCTTAGGTTATGTTTAGAGGCTAGGAAAAGAAGAGAAAAGAAAAAAAATTCAAAAGAATCATTGTGTAGTTATGACTTTTTCTTTTATTAAATTTTCTACTATTTTCTTTTCTCTCGTCTTCTTGGTTCCATAAGAAGCATTGGGAATGGGTGTAGCACCAGTTTTTTGTGGGATCCATGGATACCCTCATTTTCCAAACCACTAGATGAGTCCTTTATATCCATCCTTGCACATTTGGAGAAGGGAAAGGTTTGCAACTTAATGAATGGTAATATATGGAATACATGCCTTCTTTTATCATTCCTTTCTTTGAATATTGTTAATGCAATTTTAAATAGAGGAAATTACACTCCCCTCCCCTGAACTATGGCTTAATATCAAGTTCCCCCCACGTACTTTCATACATACCAACACCCTCCCCTCTAGTTTGAAGATGCTTTCAATCGTCCCTTAAGTGACTGACGGTGTTAAACTGGACTGTAAAAAGCTCAATTTACCCTTTTGGCTTCTACCTATATTTCCTTCTATTTCCTTCATCGACATCCCAGCTGCACCTTGCACTCAAGTATGCTTCCTCTTCTTTGCACCCTTGTCGGAGTAATGAATTTTTACTAGTCCACTTTTCATAATTCAAGAATTTGAGCTTTAGAAAATGAGCAAATGCATGCCAAACAAAAAGACACTAGGAACTCTAAAAACCTCTATCCAACCATTGGCTAAAACAATATTATTACATCTGGGGAAAAAAATCTTTGTAAAACAAAAACTTCATCATAAATCATTCATTCATCACCCAAGACAGAAAAATGTCCACAAAATTTCTATAATTTCCAGAACGAACAATCTTAGATCCGACGAATTCCTTGTGGACAACACCTTCCTTGAGGGTTATGGCCCTAAAAGGGACGAAGCGAAGATGAAGCTCATCAATGTCATTGGATAGAACAAGGTCGGGCTCCTTGGGAGGAAATACTCCCCTGAAGCAGATTTTGCTCGTAAGAGTTGGAATGAAGGTGAAGAGGTGCCACTTTAGTTCCCCGTAGCCATCGAAGCTCTTAAGATGATGACTCCTGAGTACAGCAAGAAGAAGATGGAGGAGAGCGGCCTCACATAAAAAGAGTAGGTGGCAAAGCAGTTCGAGATCGAGGGAGAGATTCTCAAACCCTTGTAGACCATTTGGACTGGTCCGTTGGTTTTCCGACATGTCCCACCTAGGGAATGCCATTGAGGGGTTGGAGGGTTGATGAAAAGGAACTCGAGTTTATCTATGAAGTGCATAAGCTACAGGCAGAGAGAGTTAATTTGGATGAATTGGAGCCGCCGAGGAAGAATACTGAAGATGACTTGTGTTTTGAGAGGTATAAGGTATTAGATTTTATATATTATATTTAAGTTTCAAAATAAGGTCTTTCTTTTATGTATTTTGATTGTCTTGTTATGGTGTGAGACACTTGGGGTCAAGGTAGTGGAAAAGGGTCAATAACACTCAATGGGAGCCCTAAAGTCCAATCATGGCCATTAACATGAGTGGAGAGGTGGGCAAAGAGAATTGATTGGGATTAATTTCATTTATGAAATTAATTCTTAATTCATACCATAGGTTATTACCAAATGGAGGTAAATGGTCAATGTCATTATATGGATGCCCTAAAGTCCATTTATGGTCACTACCATGAGTGAGGAGGTGGGCTAAGGAATTGATTGGGATTAATTCAATTTATTGAATTAATTCTCAATTCATGTCCATATGATATTATTCTCCAATTAACTTGCCATTAGTTGGAGGTTACTCTTGGGGAATCCAAGAGCGTACAAGGGTTGATTTTGGGTCTATATAAACCCAACCAAATACCTTGCAGAGATATACATTCACATATTGACATGCCGTCCATTTCTACTTATTGCAACCATACAAGTCTTTCTCTTCCTTCCATTTTCTCTGAGTCTTGTGTAAGGTTAGAGGGGGCTGCTGTGTTGTAGCTTTTTGCTCCTATAAGGGACTAGAAGAACTGCCTCATCTTCTAGTAGGAGGTTGTTTTATCTTAGAGGTAGAGGTGCAAAACAACTCTTGGTAGGAAAGAGCATCAATTGCCTTAAAGGAAACACTACAAGTATGACTCAACCACTATTCTGTTCGAAGTTTCTTTAGTTGTTGTGGTGGTGATTCAACATCTAGTTCAAGTATCTCATTTCAGCTAAGGATCAACACTACAATAGCATAAAATCTACTGCAAAAGCTTTGTATTGCAATTTGTATTTTGTAAGAAATTGTAATACAATTCTCCAACAAGTTTAAGGTAATTGATTCTGGTAAGATCCCATGGTTGATCTTGGAGATGCAAGCCTCAACAGAGGTGATGACTCCAACAACAATGATGGTCCTTCAATCACTATCATAGGTGATGCTTCGAACAACAATATCGTTGATGGAACTATCAACGTAGGAGATCCTTCAAAAATTAATGTTGAAGGAATAATCAACAACTAAGGAGGCAGGATTCATGTTAGCCACAATGGTAAGGGGATTCTTCATTTCTCTACCATTGATTCAATTCCTACCAATGTTATCCCATCGGTAACTGATCTTATCCCGGATTTGGGTAAGATGAGGATTATCACTGAATTTGAAAAAATCGAGCAGTTTGGAGGTCAAATGTCACACCCCATTCACATAGAACCGGACCGGTGATTAGGTTAACTCCGGTTAACCCAAACCTGTCAGGATCATCTGATATAGTACCCACCACAGCATACACACATCTAAGATAAACGTTCAAAAGTTCAACGAAAGACCTAATTTACCTGTAACTACCCCCAATATACTTGACACCCAAATTATAGTATATAGATAATTACATGTGGGCCCGTAAGTATGATATTTACACAAAAAGAATAACAATTCACATATCAAGTACACAAAAAGGGGTCATCAAAAGAATAAAAAAGTAAAACCCTGCACGGCGTCATTACTGCAATCCCGTAGCACAGCCATCGCACATACAATCAGCACCGTGCTCATACTCCTCGGAGACCCACCAATCCTCATCGAAAAACTCAACTGTGGGGCCTGATCTTCAAGCGGATGACCTGCAAAATCATCTGAAAGAGGTGCGCATGTGGGATGAGCTCACTAGCTCAGTAAGTGAAAAAAAGATCACACAACAATCACATCCATATGCACTATATGCTATGCGATTCATTGTAAATCTTATCCACCTAAACAACATTACTAAGTCTTTGGTTTTGTGCTACTACAACCACAGTGCGCGTATGCCCCGGGTACGAGCCGTGAACTCCATCCCGCGATACGCCCATAGGGTTGTGGGAGAAGGCCCACCGTGAGTACTCGAAAAAGTAAAGCATGCCAACCACCGGCTCTCAACATAAAAGTAAATGACAGAAAAGTAAGGGTGCTGACTTCAGCAATTTAAAAGCAGTACGATTGGCCCTCTTGAATATACCACTGAGGTTGCCAACTGTCCTAATGACCAGTCGGGCGTATGTCTAACCGCCACAGTGACCCGACAATCGTGACCACTGCTTGCCACTAAGTGATAACCCAACACCTCAACCCTTGTTGGGAAGGGTCATAGCACGGGAAAATGATAATCCTAAACCGCATGCTCCTATATGACATAGTACGATTGCATAGTGCCACCGCGTCCCATCCCATGGGCCACCAATGCACTCGTTTCTAAGCCGACTGCGGCATCTAATCTAATAATGCATCATGCATAATAATCCAACCATTCATCACATAAGCATATCAATCATTTAGCATTGGGAATGTAAAACACAGCACACATATCATAATCATATGAGGATGACTAATCTACACATAATTTGCATGATGACATGGCTAGTCTAGATACAATTGAATGATGCAAAACAAGCCTTAAAATAAATTCAAACGTCCTCTCCCCACTTACTTGTTGTGTACAAAGACTCACGCCTGGTACGGGTGAGATTTGACGTGAGAAACGTAAGTTTCTAGTGAACCTATCATAAGTGAATGGGGTTAGCATTTCACCACCTTAGGGTCAAAACTAATAAGATTTGATGGTTAAATCATGTTTAAAATCATAAAAGAAGGTTGCTCGTCCGTTTTGGGTTCATTCGGGCACAAAAATCACGTTGGGTACCTCACGGGTGGGTCGGACAGCCACCTGTCTCGGCCCACCTGTCTTCTCAAGTGGGCGGGCTGACCCATCGGTCTTCTCAAGCGGGCTGGTCAGCCCGTCGATTCTCACCCACCGGTTGAAACCGAGGGTCTACCCTCTCAGGAGGGTGCCCTCAGGCGGGCTGGTCGGCCCACCGGTCCCGGCCCACCTGAGGGGGCGAAAAATTACCTTCTTCCTTAAAACTTTTTCCAACCTTTGGGAAACCAAATGGGGTTTTTCCAATCACATTTTTCACACATCCAAGGTCTTATAAGGTGATTCTAACCTAGATCTAAGTTAGATTTAATGATTGAAAAGCCATCTTACCTTCTTTGCTCAAGAACTCTTTCAAAACCCCAAAATCACTTCCTAGCTCAAGAAATCACCAATGCTTCTCAAATCTTGTAAACACTTCTTCAAATCCTTCAAAATCAACACATAGACCATCTATTAAACCTTAGATTCATCATCTCAAGTGGGATTTACAAGGGTTTTACTTGGGTTTGGTGAAAGTTTAAGAAGCATAGCCTTTGCTTACCTCCAATCGTAGATCTTGTGTTGGGGATCACTCTTTTGGTGTCAGAATGGAAAGATCAAACCTTGGCATCGCTCAAAGTCATTCCTTCCTTCTCTTCCTTCCCCTTTCTTCTTCTTCATTCTCTTTTCTTCCTTCTTTTCTCTCTCCTCTTTACTCTTCTCACCAACTCTTTAATGTAATAAATGAGAAAATGAAAAACACAATAAATGCTATTTATACTTTAAAATATCTAGTAACCACATGGGTGGGTCACTCAGATGGGCGGATGCGCCCACCTGTGACCACCCACCTGAGGGTAGAAACTTAGCCAACAAGTGAGATTTTGATGAAATTCGACTCTCGGCATGTATCTCACTCTCGGCACAAGGTATATTATACGTATGCACTTTAGGATACAGCTACATACCAGCATTACCCGTACATGGCCTGATGATACGTGCACGTGCACGGCTTGGGTACACCCATCTCCTCTGGCACTGACTCAGACTTGTCTGGCTAACCTGTGTTCAAAGTCACCCTTGCCATCATAGTCCATAAGGAACCCGCCTTAATCCTCTCTGGTTCGGATCCTGCACGGTTAAACCGGGTCAACCGCGTAATTAAACTGGGTTTAAAAAGTAGAGTATCACATTTACCCCCCCTTTTTGAAAATTTCATCCTCGAAATTTACGTCCCTGGTTGTTCAAAAAGATGAGGGTACTTGGCTTGGATTTCATCCTCTTTCTCCCAAGTTGCTTCTTCAAGTGAATGATTAGCCCATCACACCTTTTCGATCCAAGATTTCAGTTGGCTGCTCTATATAGGTCATATCAGCTTCTAGATATTCTGGTTCCATGGGTATTACATGCGATGGATTGTGAACGTATCGCTTCAATATGGATACATGGAATATGTTATGAACATTCTCGAGAGAAGGTGGCAGAGCAAACATGTAGGCTACTGAGCTAACCCGAGTTAAAATCTCAAATGGGCCAATGTATCTCGGGCTCAACTTACCCTTTCTATGGAATCTTTGCAACTCTTTAGTAGGAGAAATCTTAAGAAACACCTTTTCTCCTGCTTGAAACTCAATGTCTTTCCTGCAGTTGTCTACATAGCTCTTTTGATGTGACTGAGCTGCCTTAATCCTTTCTCGAATAACATCGACCTTGTCACAAGTCATCTGTATCATTTCAGGTCCTAACATTCGGCGTTCGCCTACCTCATTCCAATACAGAGGAGTTCTACACTTCCTACCATATAATGCCTCATATGGAGCCATCCCAATTGTAGCTTGGTAACTATTGTTATAGGCAAACTCCATAAAGGGTATATATTCTTCCCAACTACCACACATTTCCATTGCATATGCCCTAAGCATGTCTTCTAATATCTGTATGGTTTGCTCTGACTGACCATCAGTCTGTGGGTGGAAAGCAGTACTCAAATTCAATTGTGATCCCAAAGCATGCTGGAAGCTTTTCCAAAATCTGGAAGTGAACCTTGGGTCCCTATCTGACACAATGCTCACTGGCACTCCATGCAAGCGCACTATGTTATCCATATAAAGTTGTGCTAACTTGGCCATAGAGAACTTGGTCTTTATGGGAATGAAATGAGAAGTCTTAGCAAGCTGATCAACTATCACCCATATCGCATCCCCTTAGGTGTGCATGGTAGTCCGGTAACAAAGTCCATCGTAATCCTATCCAACTCTTAGTCTGGTACTGGGAGTGGCTGAAGAGTACTATAAGGTCGATACCTCTCAGCTTTTACTTTTTAGTATGTAAGACAAGTTGCCAAATATAGGGCTATTGTGATTCTCATGCTTGACCACCAGTAGTTTTGTTTAAGGTCTTTATACATCTTTGTACTTCTTGGGTGGAGTGAGTACTCAGAGCTATGTGCCTCCTGCACTATCTTGTCTTGTATCTCCAAATCATCGGGCACACACAACCTACCTCAAAACAGTAATGCCCCGTCACTGGCTAAAATGAAATCAGGGTCGTTCATTGTTTGCTCTTGAATCTTAATTCTGATCCGTTGTAACTTAGGATCCAAAGGTTGTTTCATTATCACCTCTTGCCTAATAGACAGATGCACCTGTAGAGCTGCCAAGGATACAGTCAACCATTTAAGGTTTTCTAGTTGATGTTCAAGCTCTAAGGTTGCTCCTTCATATAAGAGGGTTTCATCCATTAGCATCACCTCTTATACGAGTAGTGGGCTGACTACTAAGTATGAGAGTGACACAGTCTGTGCCTTTCGACTTAACACATCTGCCACTACATTAGCCTTACCAGGATGATACTGAATGTCGCAGTCATAATCCTTCATGAGCTCAAGCCATCTCCTCTGCCTCATGTTCAAATCTCTTTGGGTGAAAAAGTACTTAAGGCTTTTGTGATCACTGTATATCTCGCACTTCTCTCCATACAAATAATGTCGCCAAATATTTAGGGCAAAAATGATTGTGGCTAGTTCCAAGTCATGAGTGGGGTAGTTCTTCTCATATTCCTTTAGTTGTCGGGATGCATACACTATCACCTTACCACGTTGTATGAGAACACAACCCAACCCAACCTTAAAAGCGTCAGTGTAGACTATCATTCCACCTGTGCCTCCAGGGATGGTCAACACAGGGGCCGACACCAACATTTTCTTCAATTCTTGAAAACTCTTCTCACATTCCTCTACCCATTCAAATTTCACACCATTTTTGGTTAACTTAGTCATTGGTGTTGAGATCCGAGCAAAATTCTCAATAAAGCGTTGGTAGTATCCAGCTAAACCCAAGAAACTTCTAATTTCAGTAACGTTCTTAGGGCTTTCCCACTCTACTACTGCTTTCACCTTATCAGGATCCACCTCGATTCTGGCCTTAGACACTACGTGTCCCAGGAATCCAACTTGCTCAAGCCAAAATTCACATTTATTGTATTTGGCAAACAATTGCTGTTCTCGCAGCATCTGTAATACCATCCTCAGGTGTTGAGTGTGCTCCTCTTCTGTCTTAGAGTAGATCAAGATGCTATCAATAAAAATGATTACCCATTTATGAAGGACATCATAAAATACTTGATTCATTAAATCCATGAATGTTGCTGGTGCATTGGTTAACCCAAAAGATAACACTAGGAACTTATAGTGACCATACCGAGTCCTGAAAGTTGTCTTGGGTATGTCACCGCTCTTTATCTTGAGCTGATAATAGCCTGATCTAAAGTCTATCTTTGAAAATACCTTTGCACCTTGTAGTTGGTCAGACAAATCATAAATGCGTGGCAATGGATACCGGTTCTTAATGGTTAGATTATTCAACTCCCGGTAATCGATGAACATACGCAAGCTGCCATCCTTCTTGACAAACAATACCGGGGCACCCCAAGGTGACACACTTGGGCGAATAAACCCCTTCTCCAATAATTCTTGTAACTCCGTCTGTAACTCCTTCAATTCGGCTGATGCCATCCTGTATGGAGCTTTAGACACTAGAGCTGCTTCAGGAATCAAGTCTATGGCAAATTCTAACTCTCCATCAGGCGGTAGGTGCATCAGATCATCTGGAAAGACTTCGAAAAATTCTTTAAACACCGCTACCTCTTCCAAAGGTGTAACCTTTGCATCAACGTCAAGTATCGATGCTAAGTAACCCTGACATCCACTTTTCAACAACTTTACCGCTTGAAGAGCAAAAATGAGGACCTTTCTAGCCCGTTTCATTTTATCTGCTTGGTATACCAATTCCTTCCCTTCTTTATTTGTCACCCTAATTAATTTTTCGACACACATCACATTTGCTCGATGGGCCAACAACCAATCCATGCCTAGTATAACATCAAAATTTTGCATGTTGAATTTAATGAGTTGTGCATCCAATTTCTTCCCACTGATTTCCACTGGGCATAACCTATAAACCTCCTTTAACTGTGTAACTTTGCCTGTAGGCATACTAACAATCATTTCATAATCTAGTGTCCTGGGTGACATACCAAGTTTCTCAGCAAATCTCTTAGAAGTGAATGAGTGTGTAACTCCTGAATCAAACAAGACATAGGCTGGTATACCCGATATGGGTAGAACACCTAGTGCAATCAATGCATATAAGTATAGCAGGTCATCAAAATTCAGCATATGAAAAATCTTAAATTAAAATGTACCTACTACCACTTCCGTGTTGGCCTCAGCTTCCTCAGCTGATAAGGCATACATTCTTCCTTGTGGTTGATTTCCCCGAGTTAAGGGAGTTCTGTACGCAGAGGGCTGACTGGAGGGTAAGGCTGGTCTGACTCGACAGTCTTTAGCAAAATGCCCAAAACAGTGGCAATTAAAGCAACGGATCTGTGACGCCGAAGCTAGGGCAGGGCCCCTCTGCACTTGACCTGATGCAAATGGGGGACGGGGTGGCCTTGTGACTGTAGGCACCGTACTAGTGTTTGGGCAAAAAGATGTAGAGGCCGGACCACCAGCTGGCTGAGGAACGTAGCCAGATGGCCTATAGGGCTGTCTATATGTAGGCCCAGAACTATACGACCCACGGTATACCTTAGATGAGTTGCCCATGTATGAAAATGGATTAGTCCTCTTCCACAATCCAGGCGTGAGGGGTTGTTCTCCCTTCTGCTTATCTTCCATAGTTTTAGCCTTTTGCACAATCTGGCCATAATCTATCAATCTAAGACCTTGAGCACTGACCCAATAGATGCTTTTAATCCCTTCAGAAATCTTACAGCCTTTTCTTCAGCTGACCTCATATGCCTAGGGGTAAAATGGAACAAACTTTCAAACTGCTGCTGATACTCAAGGATAGTCTTATTCCCTTGAGTTAAGGCCATGAATTCCATCTCTTTACAGTCTCTGAAGCTACGAGGGTAATGGTTGGCCAAAAACAACTCCTTGAACTGCTCCCATGTGGGTTCCGGATGTGCGGCCAACAATATAGGCTTAGAGGCTTGCCACCAAGAGTTGGCTTCATTCTTGAGTTGCAACCCCGCACAAATAAGCTTATGTGCCTCAGTGCACTCAATTACCTCAAATATCTTTTCCAGCTCTTGGATCCATTGGTCCGGCTCTAGAGGATCACTCCCCACCTTAGAGAATACAGGTGGCAAGTTCCTCTTAAAATATTCCACTACCCTTGTCGTATTATTCATCGATGGGTAATTGGGTGCATATGCTAAATAGTAAGGGTACAGAGGGGGCACCATATACGGAGGAGTGCTGAGTGGCTGAATTGGAGGTGTACCTCCATCTTGTGGTCCCATACCAGACCCTATAGGTGGATCTTGTGGAGTAATTATCCGGGGATATTGACCAGGTTGAGGAAGGTCTAACTGTTGTTGTATAGCAGCCATAAATGCCTGCTGCTGCTGGAGCATTTGTTACTGGAAGGCTCGTTGTGACTTCTAGACTATGGTTGCAACATCACTCGGAGTGAAGACCGGTGGAGGATCCGGAAGTGTAGTCACAGGTGGGTCCCTTTGTGCCACACCCTGATCAAAGGTTTCTTAAGGTTGTGGGAGTGGGGTTTACCCCACAGAGCGGGACCTTCTAGGATTTGGTGGTCGACCGATCGGATGAGGACCACGTGAGGTACCTCGTGCATTGCTACCGGATCTAGTACATACCATCGTGTCCTTGCACCTGGAACATACCATACACAAAACATTGGTTAAGTACTTTAGAATTTACATAGGCACATAATCATATGCCAACACACGGGGTATTGTAGTGTATGATGTCTTGCATCTAGCTACATCGTAGCTCTGAAAGTATTGTGCTAACTCTTCGACGAGTAGTCCCACTCTACTCCCCTTTTTTTTTTTTCCAACCGGAGGGCAGCTTGGGTCGGGCCTGCCGGTCCAACACAAGGCGAAAAACGCAAAGGGGCTTTTAAGCCCCTTTTTCCTCCTCTTTCTCCTATTTCTCCTCTTGGCTTCACTCAGGGTGATTTTTTTTTTTTTGGAGGTTCTTGGTGCGTCCACTCGCAATTTCACTCAACGATTCTATGGATTTTGGAAGATCCAAGCTCCTTTCACTTTCAAGTAAGTCTTTTCTCCATTTCTCTTCTTGGAACATGTATTTTGGAGGTTGAATCCATTTATACTCCCCAAAACTTGATCTTTTTCATGTTTCTTTCCATAGAACAATCATTCCATGAGAATATGATGCTTCCTTTGTGACTCATTCATAGTTTTGGGCTTTACTACCCAATCCATGAGAGAAAATCCCAAACCATGCCCTAATTTCTCCAATTTGGGGTTTTCTTCTATCTCTACCCTTTCCTCCCCAACTAACAACTCAAATGAGTTTTCTTATCCTTGATTTGCACTTACAATGTTGGAGAGATCATGGAAATTTGTATATGCTTGCAATCCCATCTCTTTCCCATGAAAATCCATATCTTTTCCATTAAAATCCATATCTTTTGTGTTGGGTTTCTTGAAAAAAAAATTTTTCTAGGGTTTCTATGATTCTCTTCACATCATTCCATACTTGTGAACAACTTTGAATCACTTATCATTCGTTGCACCTTAATGTCATAATAAAAATTTCTTTGCATATTCTTGATTGTATAATGATAGGCATTACTATCATTGACATGTAAGCTTCAAGTTCTACATCATTATGGGATTTTCATTCTCTTGGATTGAACTTGCACATTGAACCACTCCTCTTTTTATAATAATCCACATTATGTATTTAGGTGCATTTACATGTACTTGCTCACCCACCTCTTTGCTTCCTTTGTTATGCAACATCCTTACTTATCATTATTTCTTCTCTTTTCTTACTAGAATGTCTTCTCGCAAGGGCAAGGAACCCGCATCCTCTTCCAATCGACATAGAGCCACAACTTCTAAACGAAAAAGTGTAGGGACTAGTTCCCCAGCCCTTCGCACAAGGCAACAAGGACATGCCCCCATCAATCCTTTAGACTATGATGAGGGACTCTTCCGGAGTTTGAGGGCGGAAACTAATTGGTAGACCTTTCTAAAGAAGTCTGTGATGATGGAGAAAACCGTGGTAACTCGTGATTTCAACAAGATTCAACTTCAAGAGAGGTTTACTACACTGGGTTGGTAGTCCATCCTTAACATTGACCACCCATGCTATGAACACCTAGTTCGAAGATTCTACTGTAATTTGGAGGTCTCTTACCAGTATGGGGAGTACTCAATCACCAGCATGGTGAAGGGGGTGAACATTCGCTTGACTATAGACACCCTTGTTAGTATTTTAGATATTTCATTAGTTGGGCATCAATTCTACAGTCCTCCAAGGAGTAAGCCCGTGGGCCCATCCTTAAGTTCAAAGATGCAGGACCACATTTACGAGACCATTTGTGGCAACAAGGTGCTTCCGGATTCCGAGACGACATTTCACCCAGAGGCCCGTGTATTTGCTCGCTTGGTTCAGTTTAATTTACTCCCTAGAGGTCACAGGAACCAAGTAGGCTTCATGGCAGCCTATATAGCCTTTTGCATCTACAAGGCCTTAGAGGGAGGTGCCGAGCACTTATGCTTGCCCTACATTATACTTAAGACTATGGAGCATCATGCCACACATCCTGAGGACAGAGGTTTCCCATATAGTAGGACCCTCACCAGGATCTTTGAGTTCTTTGGGGTGGATTTGAGTGGTGAGGAGGGAAAGACTCCCGCGGACAAATTTAAGAGGGGAAACCTACACAAGATGGGTCTCCAAACTCTTATGGATATACCTCAAAGAGCAGGGGCTCAAGGAGGTAGGAATAGGGGAAATATCCAAAAGGAGGATGTCCCCATGGAGGAGGAGGAAATTAGTGAGGAGGATGAGGATTATGTTCCTCAATTCGAGGAGGACATTCTGGACGAGGATATCCTCGAGGAGGAGCCTCTTGATTCGAGAGATGCTGATCCTAACTTTGCTAGGGTTGCAGACCCACAGCATAGGGCCCCACCACCTGAGAGTGGTGCATTTGACTTGGAGAGTATGATGACTAGTATGAGGGCCTTGAAAGATGGGCAAGATCAGCTTCTGAGAAGACTAGATGAGAGTGCTACTAGAGAGGACAATATCTTAGAAAGGCAGACTACATTAGAGAATTCCTTCCTAAGATTGAGCGAGGATTTGGACACAACGGTCAACGCTATTTCAGCGGATTTTACCCGACTCCGGAGGGATGTACAACTAGTGAATTCAAGGTTTGATTACTACGACCGTCGGTTCAATGTTAGATCGAGGCCTAGGAGGGATGGAGTAGTAGAGCTAGATGATGACGAGGGTCCCTGAGGACTTAGCTTACCTATCTTAATCAGTTTTTTTTTACTTGTCTCTAGTTTGTTTATGTGTTTATGGTGAACTATATATATATATATATATTTTTTTTTTTTGTACTTTTCCCTGTAATTGGACTTGCTAGTATGGTGTTATGATGTTGTTGGTGACTTGTGGTTAGTTTTGTCCGCTTGATAACTTATTGAAATTTGGTTGTAACAAAATTAGTTAGCCTTTATCGATTATGCTTATTTGTATATATGTATTTTTTGTTGTCTATCAAGTGCTTATGTTCGAAAAATTTGGGAAATCTTGTTTTAGCGTTGTTATGCTGTCGAAATTTCATTAAATCCGTACTTAATGAGTTATGAAATCAAATAACTAATCTTTTATTTATTCCTAGCAAACTTTCTCTCATGCATGCCATGAAATGCAATAAATGAATGTAACCATTTTTTTTTCTTTGGCTTTAAAATTCTTACAAGTGTTTTACATTTACCCACCCCACTTCCTATTATAGACTCTACGGGGTCTAAATGGTTTGTTGTGAGTGGATAGAGCATCTTGCCTTTGATACCACCGTTGTCACACCCCGTTCACACAGAACTGGACCAGTGACAGGGTTAACTCCGGTTAATCCAAACCTGCTAAGATCATCTGATACAGTACCCACCACAGCATACACACATCTAAGATAAACGTTCAAAAGTTCAGCGGAAGACCTAATTTACCTGTAACTACCCCCAATATACTTGATACCCAAATTGTAGTATATAGATAATTACATGTGGGCCCGCAGGCATGATATTTACACAAAAAGAATAATAATTCACGTATCAAGTACACAAAAAGGGGTCATCAAAAGAATAAAAAAGTAAAACCCTGTACGGCGTCATTACTGCGATCTTGCAGCACAGCCCTCACACATGCAATCAGCACTGTGCTCATACTCCTCGGGGACCCACCAATCCTCATCAGGAAACTCAACTGTGGGGCCCGACCCTTGATCTTCATGCGGGTGACCTGCAAAACTATCTAAAAGAGATGCGCACGTGGGATGAACTCACTAGTTCAGTAAGTGGAAAGAAGGACCACACAAACAATCTACACAACAATCACATCCATATACATTATATGTTATGCGATTCATTGTAAATCTTATCCACCTAAACAACATTACTAAGTCTTTGATTTTGTGCTACTACAACCACAGTGCGCGTATGCCCCGGGTATGAGCTGCGAACTCCATCCCGCGATACGCCCATAGGGTTGTTGGAGAAGGCCCATTGTGAGTACTCAGAAAAGTAAAGCATGTCGACCACCGACTCTCAACATAAAAGTAAATGACAGAAAAGTAAAGGTGTTGACTTCAACAATTTATAAGCAGTACGATTGGCCCTCTTGAATATACCACTGAGGTTGTCGACTGTCCTAATGACCAGCCGGGTATATGTCAAACCGCCACAGTGACCCGACAATCGTGACCACTGCTTCCCCCCAAGTGATAACCCAACACGTAGCATGGGAAAATGATAATCCTAAACCGCATGCTCCAGTACGATTACATAATGCCTCCGCGTCCCATTCCACGGGCCACCAATGCACTCGTTTCCAAGCTAACTACGGCATCTAATCTAATAATGCATCATACATAGTAATCCAACCATTCATCACATAAGCACATCAATCATTTAGCATTGGGAATGTAAAACACAACACACATATCATAATCATATAAGGATGACTAATCTACACATAATTTGCATGATGACATGGCTAGTCTAGATACAATTAAATGATGTAAAATAAGCCTTAAAATAAAGTCAAACGTCCTCTCCCCACTTGTTGTGTACAAAGACTCACGCCCGGTACGGGTGAGATTCGACGCGAGAAACGTAAGTTTCTAGTGAACGTATCATAAGTGAATGGGGTTAGCATTTCACCACCTTGGGGTCAAAACTAACAAAATTTGATAGTTAAATCATGTTAAAAACCATAAAAGAAGGTTACCCGTCCGTTTTGGGTCCATTCGGACACAAAAATCACATTGGGGGCCTCGCGGGTGGGTCGGACAGCCCACCTGTCTTCTCAGGTGGGCAGGCTGACCCACCGATCTTCTCAAGCGGACTGGTCGGCCCACCGGTTCTCACCCATTGGTGGGAATTGAGGGTCTGCCCTCTCAGGCAGGTGCCCTCAGGCGGGCTAGTCGCCCCACCGGTCCCGGCCCACCTGAGGGGGCGAAAAATTACCTTCTTCTTTGAAACTTTTCCCAACCTTTAGGAAACCAAATGAGGCTTTTTCAATCACATTTTTCACACATCCAAGGTCTTATAAGATGATTCTAACTAGATCTAAGTTAGATTTCAGGATTGAAAAGCCATCTTACCTTCTTTGCTCAATAACTCTTTTAAAACCCCAAAATCACTTCCTAGCTCAAGAAATCACCAATGGTTCTCAAATCTTATAAACACTTCTTCAAATCCTTCAAAATCAACACATAGACCATCTATTAAACCTTAGATTCATCATCTCAAGTGGGATTTACAAGATTTCAAGGAACTCTACCCAAATCAAGGGTTTTACTTGGGTTTGGTGAAAGTTTAAGAAGCATAGCCTTTGCTCACTTGCAATCGTAGATCTCGTGTTAGGGATTACTCTTCCGACGTCGAAATGGGAAGATCAAACCTCGGCATCGCTCAAAGTCATTCCTTCCTTCTCTTCCTTCTCCTTTCTTCTTCTTCGTTCTCTTTTCTTCCTTCTTTTCTCTCTCCTCTTTACTCTTCTCACCAACTCTTTAATGTAATAAATGAGAAAATGAAAAACATAATAAATTCTATTTATACTTTAAAATATCTAGTAACCACATGGGTGGGTCACTCAGGTGGGCGGATGCGCCCGCCTGTGACCACCCACCTGAGGGTTGAAACTTAGCCAACAAGTGGGATTTTGATGAAATTCGACTCTCGACATGTATCTCACTCTCGACACAAAGTATATTATACGTATGCACTTTAGGATACGGCTACAAACCAACATTACCCGTACATAGCCTTATGATACGTGCACGTGCACGGCTTGGGTACACCCGTTTCCTCTGGCACTGACTCAGACTTATCTGGCCAACCTGTGTTCAAAGTCACCCTTGCCATCATAGTCCATAAGGAACCCGCCTTAACCCTCTCTGGTTCGGGTCCTGCACGGTTAAACCGGGTTTAAAAAGTAGGGTATCACATCAAAACTTTAAACGATGGAGGAAAATGATATTGTTTGCATTAGCCCAAATTAAGATGGTATTTACCTTGACTGAACCCATGTCGAATAAAAGTAATGATCCTATAAAAGAGGGCAAAAGGGTGGCTTGGATTTAAGCGGATTACCAATGTAAAAATCGGATCTTGAATGCATTATCCAATGACTTATACCATATGTATAGTTCATTGGAGTATACGTATTCGATTTAGAATGCTTTGGTAAATAAGTACTCTCTTGAGGATGCTGGCTCAAAGAAGTACTTGGTGGCTAAATTTCTAAATTTTACTATGAAAGATAGTGACACCATTTCGAACCAAAATGATTAATTTCAAATCTTGGTTGGAAAGATAGCAAAGGAAAAAATGGTTCTATCACAAGAATTTGTGACCCGTGCCTTGATTGAAAATCTTCCATCTTCTTGGGATGCTTTCAAGTTATCTATGAAACACAAGATGACGGAGTTGACCTTGGACTAGTTGGTTGTAAGGATCAAAATTAAGTAAATGAACCAGAACATGGACAACTGTGAAAAAGACATTGGAGAGACACGCTTAAAAGCAAATTTGATAGAAACCAACGAACATGACAAGAAAATAAAGAACCGTCAAAACAATGATGGACATTCTTTTAAGAAGAAAAAACTCACTTGTTATGAGTGCGGTAAGCTAGGGCACTTGAAGAAAGATTACCGATTCAAGAAGAAAAAAATCTAAAAATGTGAACCTAGTTGAAGACAACGTCATTGTAGCTATGGTCACAGAAGCAAATTTGGTTGAAAAACTAAAGGATTGAGTATTGGAACAAGTGCTACAAGACACATTTGTGATGATCTGAAGATGTTCTTCTCTTATTCCATGAGTATGGGAGACGAAAAAGGTATTCATGAGAAATTTCCAAAGTACCCCCATTATGAGAAAATGAAAAGTAATGTTAAAACTCACTTCAGTGAAGACTATGGTTCTCACCAATGCCCTTTATGTGCCAGACATTAGGAGCAATTAATTTCAGTTCCTTTGCTTAATAAAGTAAGAATGAAATTAGCTTTTGAGAGTGATAAGGCGGTTATTACTAGGAACAATATATTTGTGGGGAAGGGATGCCTTAGTGAGAGGTTATTTGTACTAAGCATTGAAAATATTGTAATCAAGAAAGCTAGTACTTCTTCTGCTTACATTGTTGTCTCTACTAATTCTTTTGATTTGTGGCATGGTCGGTTGGGTCATAGTAGTGTAAAGTATATCACCAAACTATGCAAGTTAGACATGATCACCAATAATATGGAACCCCCTGTGAACAAGTGTACAACTTGTGTAGAGATAAAATTAACCAAAAAGCCTTATAAAACTATAGATAGAAAGAGTGATCTCTTGGAATTGATCCAGAGTGACTTGAGTGACTATAAGTCATATGAGTCTAGGGGAGGAAACAACTATGTCATAACCTTCATAGATGACCACTCCAGGTATACCATGATTTATTTACTCAAATCAAAGGATGAGGTCTAAAAAGCATTTGTATCTTACAAAACATAAGTTGAAAATCAACTTGACAAGAAGGTTAAAAGACTTAGAACCGATAGAGGGACTGAGTATTTTAACCTTGATAAGTTTTGTGAGAAAAATATAATTATCCATGGAACAACTGCTCCGTACCAATCCAATGGGGTTACCAAAAGGAAAATTAGATCTCTTAAAGAGATGATGAACTCTATGTTATTGAGTTCAAGTGCACCACTTGATATGTAAGGGGAAGCCATGCTAACGGTATGTTATCTATCAAATAGAATCTCACATAACAAGACTAGTATGATTCCATTTGAAAAATGATTTGGAAGGAAACCAAGTCAAACACTTGCAGATTTGGATATGTTTGGCTAAGGTATTATTACCGGATACAAAGAAAAGAAAATTAGGACCAAAAACATGTGATTGTGTGTTTTGGGGTATGCTACAAATAGTATAGCATACAGGTTCATGGTGATTAAATTTATGGATGATGTTATTGAAACAAATAGTATCATAGAATCAAGGGATGTTGAGTTCTTTGAAAACATATTTCCCTTTAAGTCCAACTTACTTACAAGTAAGGATAGTTAATTGACTTATGGGAAAATTAAGTCAAATGAAATGATTACAAATCAACAATTGGATAATGATGATGAAAGTCAACCAATGATGAGCAAGCGACTCAAAAGACCCAAATGTTCGAATAATGAGTGGTTTGTCTATTTAGTAGACAATGATCCTCTTACATACAAAGAGACTATTACATCATCGAATGTCGTCTTTTGGAAGGAGGCAATCAAGAGTGAACTAGATTCAATCTTGAAGAATAATACTTGAGAATTGATAAATTTACCAATTAGTTTCAAAACTTTGGAAACTAAAGTGGATATTTCGAAAGAAACTAAAAGGTGATGGGTCACTTGATCCATTCAAGGCCAAACTTGTAGTCAAGGGGTTTAGGCAAAAGCCTAACATTGATTACTTTGACACATTTACCCCAATCTCTAAATTACCATAATAAGGGTTATGTTAGCAATAATATCAATACATATCCTGGTCATCCATCACATGGATCTGAAAATGACATTTCTAAATGGGGACTTAGAGGAAGAAATTTACATAAAGCAACCAAAAGGTTGTGTTGTAAATAGACAAGAGCAAAAAGTTTGTAAGCTTCAGAAATCCTTATATGGATTGAAGCAGACACTAAAGCAATGATATGAAAAATTAGACAAAGTTTTAATTTTAAATGGTTTCATTATGAACGATGCTGAAAGGTGCTTATATAACAGGTTTCATGGTGGTAAGGGCATATTCATACTATTATATAGAGATGATATGTTGCTAATGGAAACAAACTTGAAAATAGTGAATCAAACTAAGAAACTTTTGATGTTTAGTTTTGACACAAAAGACTTAGGAGAGGTTGATATAATCATTGGGATCAAGATCATCAAGCAAGAGACTATTATTTCACAACTCCAAGCCCATTAAGTAGAAAACATACTTAAAAAATATGAGTACCATGAAGTTTCAGCAGTTAAAACACCTGTTGATACGTGATGTCATTTGAAAAGAAACTTGGGTGAGCCGGTGAATCAAAAAATGTATGCTCAAATTATTGGTTCAATCACTTATATAATGAATTGTATGTATCCTGATATTGCCCTTGCAATAGAAAAGTTAAGTCAACATTCTCACAATCCAAGTAAGGAGCATCGAAGTATGGTTGATAGGTTGCTGAGGTACCTAAAAGGTACTATAAACTATAGTCTGCACTATAGTGGTAAACCAGCAGTGTTGGAAGGGTATTGTGATGCAAATTGGATCTTGGATACAAACAAGTCCTTAGCTACTAGTAGATATGTATTTACACTAGCAGGTGGTGCCATCTTATGGAAGTCCACAAAGCAATATTATGGGACAAGCTCTACCATAGAAGCTGAGTTTATAGCCTTAAAAAAGGCAGGAACGAAAGCCGAATGACTTAGAAACTTAGTGATGGATATTCCATTGTGACAAAAATCGACGCCATCGATATCACTGTATTGTGATAATCAGGCAACTATACATCTTGTCAAGAACCAGATATACAATGGTAAGAGGAGGCACATACGCCTAAGACACAATCTTGTGAGACAGTACATAGATGAATGAATGATACCTATTGATTATGTGAAGTCAGAAAATAACCAAGCTGACATGTTCACAAAGCCTATGTCTGTCAAGAACTTGTGTAGTGCATCTACAGGAATGAGATTGATGCCTAATCCTTAGGTCATGTGATAGACAACCTACCTATGTGAAGAGGCTTAATGCCTGAATTAGGTTCAAGGGGTACAAACGAAGTCATGGGATGACCAGTTCAGTACTACTACTTCTATAAGTATGCATTCCAAGATGTAGATGGTGATAGTGGTACCACCACAAGGAGAAAGGTTTAGTCTAATCTCAGAAAATGTGGGGGTGTGTTAATTGTGGTGCACATCAGGGACTAATCTAAGTGAATGTAAGGGGTGTGACCACCGTCGATGAGAACTTATAGGCAAATTCTCTAAACATTCATGAGTTTAAGATAAGGAACATGACCGATTCAAAAGTCCAAAGTGATTATATGATGTGTAGCTCAAAAAGTCGACTTATGGAATTGTGGTTGATGGGTCAATCAGCTATACCAATGAGGAAAGGTTCAAGGAGTCTAACTCTACCTGTACTCTGTAGTGCGACTCATTAGACCTAGAGTAGGTTCAAGTCCGAAAGACATAGGTTATTGCCAAATGGAGGTAAATAGTCAATATCATTATATGGGTGCCCTAAAGTCCATTCATGGTCACTACCATAAGTGGGGAGGTGGGCTAAGGAATTGATTGGGATTAATTTCTCAATTCATGTCCATATGACATTATTCTCCAATTAACTTGTCATTAGTTGAGGGTTCTTCTTGGAGAATTCAAGAGGGTGCAAGGGTTGGTTTTGGGTTTATATAAACCCAACCAAATACCTTGCAGAGATACACATTCACACATTGACATTCTGTCCATTTCTACATAGTGTAACCATACAAGTCTTTCTCTTCCTTCCATTTTTTTCTTAGTCTTGTGTAAGGTTAGAGGGGGCTACTATGCAGTAGCTTTTTGCTCCTAGAGGTGACTAGAAGAACTGCCTCATCTTTTAGTGGGATGTTGTTTTATCTTGGAGGGAGAGATGTAGAACAACTCTTGGTAGTAGAGGGCATTAATTATCTTAAAGGCAGCACTACAAGTGTGACTCAACCTCTATTATGTTCGAAATTTTTTCAGTTGTTGTGGTGGTGATTCAATATCTATTTCAAGTTTTTCCTCATCTCATGTCAACTAAGGATCAACACTACAACAATATAGTTGCTACTACAAAAGCTTTGTATTGCAATTTGTATTTTGTAAGAAATTGTAATACAATTCTCCAATATAAGGTGCTCTTGAAGCAGAATAGGAGGGAAGGATTATAAACTTTATTCTTTCTAAAAAATTTGAGTTTTCCACAGAGACTTGAATTTTCTGCATTTTGGTGCTATAGACTTGCCTTCTTCTCCTTCTGCAGCAGAAATTAATTATAAGATGAAATGAACAGACACAAAATGACAATGCAAAACCAGAACGAAACCCTAGACGCCATGGCCAGAGCTCCAACTTCACAGTCACTCTCTCTCTCTAAGATATTTTTCCTAGCAGAGAAAACGAGTCAAGCATAGTCTGTCCGTTTCCTGCTCTGCGGAGACCAGCAATTTAGTGCAGTTGGGGTGGCGGAGCATAGTAATGAACAAGGGGCAACGATGGCGGAGCAAATCGACAACCAAAAACAGCTCTCTGATGGCAAAGCAGAGTGACGACAGAGCAAATCGCCGCCAGATTTCAGCAATCCACTGTGGAGCTCAGCGATGAAGAAGGGGCAAATCCAAATCGCGATGAAGAGATCTTGTGCTTGGATATTTTAGGGCTGAATGCTTAATTCATATGGGAAGGGTAATTTCGTTTAAAATTACACGTTTGAATGATGATGTCATCACTTAACAGGGCTATCTAACGGAAGGGGGAGAGTGTTGGTATATATGAAAGTACGTTGGGGGAACTTGATATTAAGCCATAGTTCAGGGGAGGGGAATGTAATTTCCTCTTTTAAATATTAATATTAGTTCCCAGCAGGATCGATGGTGGTGCACCATCTCAAAATCAAGACGCCTAACCACTAAATTGGTTGTTCAATTTTTGAGTTCTAATATTCCTACTAATCTCATTCCATCCTCCAACAGGTGTTCATACTTGTCGCTTTGCTCACACTGGTGGCGCTTCTTATGGAAACTCCATCTCCACCCAAAATTTAAGATTTTCTTTTGGAGAGTTTCCCATGGAAGAATCCCAACCCTGGATGTGTTAGGAAAGTGAATGCCCATGGAGACTACTTGCTTCTTATGCAACCAGCAACATGAAAACCTATGGCACACTTTCCTGTCCAGCGAGTTTACCAAAAGAATTTGGGTAGCTAGTCCCTTGGGTCTTCATACGACGCCCTTAAGACTACTTTTCAGCAACTAATTTTGTTTTTCTTAAACTCTACTCTTATTTCTCGTAATAATCTTGAATATTTTTTCTCAGCTTTTATAATCATATGTTATCATATTTAATCCCATAGAAAGTGGATTATATATAAAAAGGAAAAAACCTAACCCTTACAAAATACTTGAATTGCACTAAAATGGGATCCATTCAATTCTCAATTCTTCATGCTCTACTTCAAGGAAGCAGGTACTTACCCACAATCCCAATTCCCTTACAAAATTCGATTCATGCAATTCCTCTACTTTGATCCTAGCTTTATCCACCAATTCTTCTTCATCTATGGTCAGTTGGACTGTGGGAATCTTACACAATGGGATAAACCATCTCTTAATAACAGACTACCTATTGACAAGAGACACAAAGGAGGTGCCAGGGCTCTCTTATTTGAAGCACAGCTTGCACAGGAGTGTGGGTGGATTGTAAAGGACATCTGGACTAATCCTGAAGTGGTCCAAAGACTCTTTTAATCTTGATAATTTCTTTTGGCCATTAAGCGTGGCACCAATCTTTTTGATTGTTTATAAAACCATGTCCAATGTTACTTGTAACCATATACCCTCTAACCACTAGGTACAGTACCATGCCTCCTTACTAGAGGAAACACTATCCCAACCACTGCTCACTTCTGCACCCACTCCGTTGTGCTGTAATATTTCTTGTTTCAAATAAAAAAAGAGCTTTAGAAACTTTCAATGTTAACTTGTGCTCTGTGTGGCTTGGGTTAGGGGTGTCAATTGATCTAGTTGGGCCGGTCTTGATCTGGCCTAACTGGGCCTGACAGTGTGAAATTCTTGTATAGTGAACGCTCATTTACTTAAACGGGCCTAGATTTGGGGACCATGATACAATTTGTAATCGGGCCGATCGATGTCGGACTTTAATTGGGCTACCTTAAACGGCTACATACCTACTTAAGTCTAAACGAGCTCTATACCTACCGTTTGTAACAAGATTGAGGGGACAACAGAGGAAAAGAGGCGGTTCAGCTAATAATTTGTTTTGATTCAAACCAAGCAGGTTGAACCAATAAAATAAGAAATGGGTTGGCATATTCAAAACAGGGGTAACTAAGCATTTGAAATTATCAGGGGAGACTGAGAGGTCGAAGTTTGCCATTTTGGGAATCAGAAAAAAATGCTTGGATAGGGAAGTTTAAATAAATATAGGATAAAAACAAGGGACTGATAAAAATTATGAGATGAAGACTCCCCATTATTAAATTATGAAATAAAAGGAAAATGGATTGAAAACATCTTCACTTGGCGGCATAAAGTTGAATAAATGTCTCATCACAATTGTAAGCTCTAACCATTACATATTATATCTGCCCACAGGTTTCACACTCACCAAAATGGGAAACATAAGAAGTCTACTCACTACAGGAGGTCCTAAGCAGCCCACCAGAATCCCAAGATCAAACTTGTCCTCAAACTTCTTGATGAATGGATGATTCTGTAAACAGAAACAGATTCATAAGTAAAGCGCTTCAAATTGGATGAAGTGAAAAACCAAATCCCAAGCTATAACAATCAAGCAATAGGACTAATTAGAAGGTCCAACGATGACTTAATGTGATCCTCGGGGGACTTAATGTCATCCTCGGGGCCGGGGTTCCTTTTGTATGCTGCAAACACGTCCAGTAACAACACTGAGTTTTGAATAAGAACTACTATATACCGTGTCAATTGATGCATTTTCTTCACTATAAATTTACACACAACCCAACAAGTTAAAAAGAAGCAACCTTGTGTTATCAGTGTGAATTCTCAAGAGTCAACAGCAACATAAAATCTACACTACTCCATGGCATGAGAACAGCCTCAATTCTCATCGTTCTGGCTTCAAGATATAAACAACTTAAATTTACCTGATGCAGAAGTGCCTAGTACAACGCCACTCTTTTTTTCATGGGGTGTTTGGGGGGAGGGGGGAAGACTCATGGCTTTTGATGTATGGTATTCCCATTCTTATTGCAAGTTGAACTAAAATTTGAAACACTGGAAAGGGGCATAAGATATTCATCGTTAGGGTTTAGGATTATAGAGTAGGGACTGGTTTCAGGGTTCAAGGTTTAGGATTTTAGGGTTTAGTTCCTAGGGATTAGGGTTTATGATTTAGGATTTAGGGTTTAAAGTATAGGGATTTAAAGATCAGTTTAACGAATTGTGCACATGGATTTCACTTTGTATAAAGAGAATGCACACTGCAGAGCATACTACGTACATACATACATAAACACATTCATCCAAAGTGTGACCAAAATGATGAAATCTCAGCATCCAAAGTGTAATAATTATGCAAAACAAATCATGTGCTTTATTACCAAAAAAAAAAATTTGAAAAATACACCGAAAGACTCAAGTAGAAAAAACTTTGGACAGATGTCTCATCCGTCATATGATATGAGTTGGAGCTCAAATGGAGAGTGAAAATCTGACCTGTTCAAGCTGATTTGTCATACTGTGCATTTTTCCGTGCACACTCCAAAATAGTTTTATCAGCAGTGATGAAGTAGGTGGAAATTGAAGCTGTTCAGCAGTCAACAAAGTAGCAGTTCAGTTTTCCACATCAACTGAATATCTTAATAGAGATAAATAGTATATGCTCTGCAAAGGAATGACAATTTTAATAATTAGAGTATGTTCTACACAAACTACAAAGCCACTACACTTGGAAGGAAGTGAGGGATGAGGGACATCATTTCCTAGAATGCTAGTTCATATCCAGACAATTGCAGATGGATTACCCCATAAAAATTGGTAATTCGCAGGTGGACAAGAGCAGGGTGACCACCCAAACACTCTTGTGACACCCAACTGACCTGGATCAGATATCCTACAAACATTATGCACAAGTATAAATTGGGAGAGGAAGGAAAGAGGGGGGGGGGGGGGGGGGGGGCAGGCAACATATTAAAAATCTCTCTACTTTATGAGGGATTCAGCTTTAGATGACCAAGCCTTTAATATTGAAACCCATGTTAAAAGCCTCCAAGAAAAGGGACAGCCTCTCCACAAAATGTGGGGGTAAGGCTGCGTAGGTATGTCCCCCACCCCCCCCCCCCCAAAAAAAAAAAAACCCTAGACCCAGACCCTGTAGTAGCGGGAGCCTTGTGCACTGGGTATGCCTTTGGTTAAAAGCCTTCAAGAATTACAAGGAAGCTTTCTCAATCAAGTTCTGAAAGCCATGTCTCCCGCAGTCCTACTAAGATAATCAGGCTGTGAAAGTTTAAGCAGCTCCATTGACGTCTAAATGTTCATCCTACATTGAATGCTGTGAAATGAAGCCCAAATGGTATAAGTGTATCCGTACATGGGAATGGCCTTTGAAGTTTTCAGCAGGAGAATCCCATTTGAAGAGGTTGCCAAGCAACAATATCACGACCCATTGAAAAGAGCCCATAATCATTTTTCCTAGTTAGCTTATTCATCATGCAAACCAGCAAACAAAGATGAGGAATGATATGGGCTAGGTCAGTCAGACCTAGATATTGAAGTTAAACAAGCCGCTCAAGTTCTTTTCTGACGAATGAATACAGTCTATCCAAATTGCCATGACAATATTTTCCAATGTGTGTTTCCTCAACTACAATTCATTTGAATATATATATATATATAACAGGGTCGATCTATACCAAAATTCAAAAAAATAGGGTTCTCCTGGTTCTGTATGGTGAGAAGAACGAGATAGGTGTAATACCGTACTCCGATCCGGTAGGGAGACGAGAACTAGAATGGGTGCAATACCGTACCTAGTTCTAATTTGTGCAAAATTAAAACCAACAAAGGTTTGTGTCAGGTTTGGTTAAAACTTTGGTCAGGAAGGTATCTTTGTAGCATTTGAAGTCGTGTATTTTTTTACACCTAAGATTTGATAATTGTTCGGCTGTTCGACCTTTGAGACGAGAAGGTTACCTAAAAAGAAATTTGTTATGCTGAAAATAAGAGTATTAACAGCATCTTCTGTAGGCATTCCTTCAACATCAAGGAGGGGAGTACCCTCAGGGGTGGTTTGGACTGCCATTAAGATTTCAGTTTTTTTGTCGTCAGTCAAGACATAATCTCACCATCCTTTTAGTTGGCCGGTAAAGCCAGAAATAAGCAAGGTAGCCACAGCACTATCAGCCGTATTCTTGATACGATGTGCATTGCTAACCATGGTCATTTCTTGCAATTTGTTCATGAGATTATGTTCAGACAGACCATCTATGTTCCATTCATAGATGATTCCACTTTGGTAAGAAGCTTAAGGAGTAGTTCCCCTAGCTTCAATTTGAAGGTCAGGGAAGACCGGGTGTTGAGTTGAACTTTGGCCAATTTGATTAATTTGAGGAAGGACAGGAGACTCATAGTCAAAACTAGACGAAGAGTCAGAAGAGTATCCTTCATGAGTGAGTACTACTTGGTTGGCAGATTCTGCAGTTGTATGATTTTGCGTTGGTGTCTCTGGGGCAGATAAAGTTGCAAGACGATGGTTAATTTGGCCAAGTAAAAAGGATTTGTTAAGTTCTCATTGGTGTATTTGTGGAATGTTATATGGTTTAAAAATGGGAGTACTAGGAGGAATAGTGGCTGGGATTAAGGATGAAGAGGCCACAGGTTTTGGTTGGACAAGGCACTCAACTCGGGAGAGTTGAACACCTATAGTTTGAAGACTTAAATTTGTAAAATTTAACTGTTCAATTTGTTTTCTATTCGGGTCATCTTGTTCCGTTGCTTTGAATGGGGAAGCAATTAAATTTGTATTTTTGAAGGTATATTTGATGCTTTCCACTGGGGGATGGATAGCAGTGGTAGTTGGATTGGTACTGAGAGTCCAAGATTTATGGGTAGCATTCTGGGTAGAGATTTGGTTATGCCAGGGGTAATCTATGTTGTTATCCTAGGCGTAGATGTCAAAATAAGTAAAAAAGAAAACATTTGTTTGAAGATTTGTCATAAAATTATACCAATTTAATTCTAATTTGGGCTGCTTGTTCAAGATTAAAGGTTTTAAAGAACCAATCACGTTTTTGTTTGTTTTTTAGTGATTCAAAATCTGTTCGAAGTGTTTATCAATTTGGTATTTATCATTGGTTTGAAGCATATAAACATCAGGGTCACATTGGGGCGGAGCCACTTTTGACTGGGTTAGAGATTGAGGATGATTTTGGTCGGATTGGGTTGACTCTGGAACAGAGGATGAAGTCTTATAGGTTCTATAAACAACATGTTGCCCGGAATTTAATCCAGAAAGGTTTGGAATTGGAGGAGTTCTGAGGGGAGGACTCCAAGGGAAAGAATTGGAAGAGGTCGAAGTATCAGAGCATGATTTTCGAGAACTTTGATAGACAGAAGAGGGCATTTATCGGTTAAACCGAAGGGTAACTAGTCCATCTATGTCTTGGGAAATAGATTGGATGTTGGTGTTTGAAATTTGAGGTGGAATAGCAGTCGTTTGCAGCTGCCACTCAGCTGGGAAAGAGATGTCTTTCTATTGGACCAGTTTTGGATAAACAATTTGACCTTGGATACAAGCAGTCTCAAGATAAAGGGTTGAGCCTTTGGGAGAGCTTTTAACGGCTTGGGGTTTGACGGTTTTCATGGCTTTGTATTTGATACAGTGAATGATAGAAATGGAAACAAACTCATGCATCATCTTGTATCCGTGGGTTTTGAGATTAATTTTGAGGGAATGAAGGATATTTAGGTCTTCCAAAGCTATAGACATGTTTGGATAAACATTGAAAAGCCATGAAAACCTTTGAATTTGATCACGAAGGGCCAACAAGAGGGATGTGTTAAGACCTTCGCGGTGGAGAGGTTTGATGGCCACCAGGACGAGGCCAACATGGACATAATTGAATTTGTGTTTATGGTAGAGGTCTTGTAGGGATCTTGGGTCAAAAAGGGTGATTTCTTTTGTTTTAGGGGTAAAATTTATAGTTTGTTCAACAGTTTTGACAGTTTCGAAATGGGTTAACAAATCCCTTTCGTTGAAATTGAAACCAACTTTCGGCGCCAACAGTACCTCCAAATAATGCCAAAAGCAAATTCAAGTGCATAGTACCAAATTTCATTGTAATTTTGTACAGTGCTAAATGAAACTCAAATGTTTTCCCAAACCCAAATGAAATGTAAATGTGCTCTCTTAGTCTATAAAAGAGATACTACTCCTCTTCACAAATCACTTGTAAATTTTATGCCCAAAATTCTAGAATTAGAGAGAGAGAGCTCCCCAAAAGAAAGTTCGTCCCTCTCAAGTTCTTCAAGGCTTTCAAGATCAAGCTCCGCCGGACTTCTCTAAAGCTCTGCCGATCTTCAACAACTCCAACAAAGGCTCCAATCGTCCCCTCCAAACCCGATCGCCCTCAAAGGTTAGCATCACCAAACCACAAAGACTCCTCAAAGCTTCAATCACCCTTCTTCTCAAATCCTCAAACCCAAGCCTGTAACTCAAAGATCTCCAAATAATATCAAAGTTTACTTTCAAATTATTATTTCCGCATCTCATTATTTTTCTTGCATCTACATCTACATCTATAGCTTGCTTCTAGTTCTATCTTCACAAAGAAGCCTACAATTGCGCCTCTTGACCGTGGAACATAGATCCGATTAAGAAGTTTTTGTTATTTTATTTATAGCAGCTTTTCTTTTGTTACCTTATTTTGAGTCTTGGTCTTGCTTCATTTATTTGTTGGTTTTAACTTTGCACAAATTAGAACTAGGTATGGTATTGCACCCATCCTAGTTCTCGTCTCCCTACCGGATCGGAGTACGGTATTGCACCTATCTCGTTCTTCTCACCATACAGAACCAGGAGAACACTATTTCCTGTTATAGAGCAATTTCCATGAAAAACTGAGCTTCACCATCAAAGAATGATAGAGCAAATTAACCATCCCAAAACTATCCAACAAATTAACCAACTTCGTTCCAAATTCGAGCATGACCTTGGCATCGAAAGAAACATATGGTTTCCCTCCCATATGCCAAAGATTTCTCCGACCTTCAAATCCCCACGAAAACACGGCCAGCTCAAATGAATCAAACCCTTCTTGAAATTTGCAAACAAGAAATCAGCGACCTTCTTGCAAAACAACTTATTAGGCTTAGCACCTCCCCCTGGAGCTGTACGGCCTTTTATGTTAACAAAGCCTCTGAAATTGAAAGAGGCACTCCAAAATTAGTTGTTAATTACAAACCCCTTAACGATGCCCTACAATGGGTGCGTTACCCAATTCCCAACCAAAAGGATATTCTCCAAAGAATCTATCAAGCCAAAATATTTTCAAAATTTGATATGAAATCTGGATTATGACAGATCCAGCTTCATGAAAAGGATCGTTACAAAACTACCTTCACAACCCCCTTTGGCCTCTATGAATGGAACGTTATGCCATTCGGCCTCATAAAATTATGAGCGACATCTTTAACTCCTATGGACAGTTTACAATTGTCTATATTGATGATGTTCTAGTTTTCTCTGATTCAGTGGAGCAGCATTTCAAACACCTTAGAACTTTCGATCAAATTATAAAAGCAAATGGCTTAATCCTTTCAAAACGAAAAATAGAATTCTTTCTCACCAAAGTCCGTTTTCTTGGACACTTGGTCGAAAAAGGTACCATAACCTCTATCGATCGTGCCATTTCCTTTGGTGACAAATTCCCTGACCAAATATTAGACAAAACCCAGTTACAAAGGTTTCTCGGGAGTTTAAACTACGTGCATGATTTTCTCCCCCAAATTAGTAAAATTGCTGAGCCATTATTTCTAAGGCTCAAAAAGAACCGAGCTCCTTAGTCCCCAACCCAAACTAATGCCGTTCAAACAATAACAAAATTGGTCAAAGAGATTCCTTGCCTATTTATTCCTAATCCTGAGGCATTTAAAATTGTTGAAACTGATGCCTCTGATATCGGATATGGTGGAATTCTCAAACAAAGACTCCCAAATACTAACAAAGAGCAACTTGTCCAGTTCACCTCTGGTATCTGGAATCTTGCCCAAAAGAACTATAGCACTATCAAAAAAGAAATTCTCTCCATAATACTTTGCATTCAAAAATTTCAAAATGCATTACTAAATAGACCATTTTTAGCTCGTGTTGATTGCAGCGCTGCTAAGTTTGTTTTACAAAATGATGTCTCAAATTTGGCTTCAAAACAAATTTTTGTCCAATGGCAAGCCTTACTTTAGATTTTTGAATTTCAAATTGATTATATTAAAGGAGACTCCAATTTTGTCCCTAACTTCCTTACTCGGGAATTCTTACGAGGACGAACTCCACAAATTAACCTTCTCCAAATGGCTCCTCCAAAAGAATCAACCTCTTCAAATTCCCTTGTTTGTTCAAAAGCAAGTTACGGCACTACTGCCGCTCCCTCAAAACAAATTGAAACCAGAAGCCAATCCCAATTGGCCTCCTCAAACCGGCCATACTCCCATGCCGTGGTCCTTTCCTCAGCTCTTGGTCCCCTTCAAACCACAAACAAATCCAGCTCCAGTCTCCAAACTAACTAGGCCAAGCCTCTCCAAACGACCCAAGGATCCAAACTCAAAAGCCAATACAATGAAAAACCCATCAAAGAAAAACTCTTCATCATTAAAGAGTCCCTCGAAAATTATATTAATTCTCCAATCAGTTTCGCCCAAAGAGTCTTCTTTCAAGGATGGCATTTCTACTCCTCTCCTGCAAAGACACATGAATTCTACGAATAAATCCTTGTAGATACTGACTCTGTCAGACTCAAATTAAACTTTAACAAGATAAATCATTAGTTACACATACAACTGTAACCATTTGCAAAATCCTCAGTCTTTCTGACTGGAACAACCATCCCCTCATAGCAAAAAATTTCTCAAATACCTACAACCCCTTTGGTTATACTTACTATGATTATCAAGAGGCCTGGTTTAAAGCTTTTCCATTCCAAAACAGAATTAACCGTCATTCTTGGTTTTTCTGTTTTGATTACAAATTCAACAAACAAATCCCCCTTTGGTTTCCTCGGTGGTGGGATCAATATGGTCCTATGTTTGATATTCTACCACCCCAATCCAAAATTCCTACCAAACATTTTGCCACCACTCACCACAGCAACCTCACCAACCTGATCTCCTTCGGTTTTTCCTCCACTGCCGCTTAGCATGGATCCTATTTTAGGAATACAAGATCACTGACATCCAAACCCCTGACTGGATTGCCCTGGTTCTCTCTCGGGTATACAAAGTCAAATGGTGGGATAATTGTGATGTCTCAAAATGTGAAAAATCGACCCCTCATTTAAAACATCACGGGCCTCAAACCAGTCCCGATTCTCCCGGCCTCCTCAAAATCAAGCATCAAAAGTGAAAAGGAAGCTCTTCTAATCCGCCTCACTGAGTTCGGTTCCGACTCAAAAGAAGGAGAATCAAGTGATGGTGCCTACAGCCTTAGTTCCATCAAAGCATCTATGATGGCTCACTGTCATTATGAACAAATGGCTCAAAACCCCTCTGATGATGATCCAGATGTTGAGCTCTCCAGCTCCAAGGCGTCATCCTCAAGTAAATTCAAAACGGTGACCTTGCAAGTCCCGCCGGGCTACCTCAAAATCAAAATCTTTGACCAAACGTTGATTTGGTCCTTAACGTCTCCTAGGACAGTTTTCAATTAGCCAATCGGTAATGTCAAAAACTCACCTAGTCAGCTAACCACGGACAACCTCTCTGAGGAAAGGCGGTACTGCTACTGTCTCAAGTTAAAGGACAATCAAGCCAATACCAGGCTCAGAAAAATTTGGTAGAACTCTCTTGATCAATCCAATGAGGAAAACAGTGTCCCTGACACATGGAATGCCGTGGTACGATCATAGAAGATTCCAATCTCAAAGCCCAAGATTAAAGCCAACTTTCGGCGCCACCAGTACCTCCAAGTAATGCCAAAAGCAAATTCAAGTGTACAGTACCAAATTTCATTGTAATTTTGTATAGTGCTAAATGAAACTCAAATGTTTTCCCAAACCCAAATGAAATGTAAATGTGCTCTCTTAATCTATAAAAGAGATACTCCTCTTCACAAAGCACTTGTAAATTTTATCCCCAAAATTCTAGAATTAGAGAGAGCTCCCCAAAAGAAAGTTCGTCCCTCTCAAGTTCTTCAAGGCTTTCAAGATCAAGCTCCGTCGGACTTCTCTAAAGCTCTGTCGGTCTTCAACAACTCCAACAAAAGCTCCGATCGTCCCCTCCAAACCCAATCGCCCTCAAAGGTTAGCATCACCAGACCACAAAGACTCCTCAAAGCTTCAATCACCCTTCTTTTTCTTCTCAAATCCTCAAACCTAAGCCTGTAACTCAAAGCTCTCCAAATAATATCAAAGTTTACTTTCAAATTATTATTTCTGCATCTCATTATTTTTCTTGCATCTACATCTACATCTATAGCTTGCTTCTAGTTCTATCTTCACAGAGAAGCCTACAGTTGCGCCTCTCGACTGTGGAACATAGATCCGGTTAAGCAGCTTTTGTTCTTTTATTTATAGCAGCTTTTCTTTTGTTACCTTATTTTGAGTTCTTGGTCTTGCTTCATTTATTTGTTGGTTTTAATTTTGCACAAAGTAGAACTAGGTTTCATTTATTTGTTGGTTTTAATTTTGCACAAAGTAGAACTAGGTACGGTATTGCACCCATCCTAGTTCTCGTCTCCCTACCGGATCGAAGTACGGTATTGCACCTATCTCGTTCTTCTCACCATACAGAACCAGGAGAACCCTATTTCCCTAGATTTTGGTGTAGATCGATCCTGTTATATAAATTATAGAGCAATAAATACTATACAACTTCCCACTTTTGTTAATTTATCTTTCCTAGTTTATCATTCATTTACAACATGGATTCCAAGTTGACCTTCATTTACAACATGAGAAGAAAACTAATCAGAGTCGTTTGCAAAGGGCTAAATGGAAAAGCAACCAAAATAAATGCATTAAATGCCTGAAGTGGACTACCATTTTGGAACAGTTAAAAAGTACAAAGTGGACAGTTTTCAAGGAATAACGGGAGTAATACCAGTTAATAAGAAAATTAGTAGAGTAAGAATATGGTGTAAACAGGGTATCCATTAGGGATTTACTAATTCCAAAAAAAGAAGAGATTTCAGACAAGATAATAGATTTTAATAGATAGAAAATATAGGAAAACAGGGAAAATATTTGAGATTAAATTGTGAGAAGAAGTAAATATAAAAAAAAAAGTTATAGGAAAGAAAGTAATATTACAGTGAGAGTTAAAAGAGAAAAGATATTCGGCCACACAAGGTAAACTTTGGCAACAGCAAATTCTTATCTATTCAACTCAACTAAAAACATAGGTGTATAACATTATTTTCTGAACCAACAGTTTCTACTACAAGCATTCCAAGGAATTATTATAAGTATACAAGAATGGGAGAGGAGCCAATTAGCTGAATTTTCTATCAAATCCCATGTTATGCTAGAATAACCTTCCTGTTAGCCCACCCAGACCTGGAAATCCCTCCAGAAATTGGAACACCACCACCCCAACCCCCCCCCCCCCCAAAAAAAAAAGGGGCCAATCTGTGTAAGTGACCATTCTTAATTGCTCGTGTCAGAGGAGAGACATGCTAGGGTATCCAAGACCAGCTCCTTGTTTTAATTGAGGTAATTGATAAAATCAAGGGACAAGGTTGCTCACTAGGCAGCAGTTGATGATCTATTTAAAGGTATTCTGAGTTGTCTATTTTTGGGGGGATTGGGGATTGGGGACCACTGGTTTTCTCAAGGGAGTAGGGAGGGTATGGACAGGATGATGGTTCCATGGCAGCCTCCACCAGAGGTAGTGGCAAAATTGAAAATGGATGATGCTTTTTAGGGATTCCTGGTCCCCATCAGGAATTGGGGCCCATGTAACACTTTAGAAGGTAGTGGCAATTCCTCTGGCCTTGGGCCTTATTAGAGAAACTCATCCTTCAAGGTTAGAGATGATGCTCGGAAGATGGAGTTACATCTTTTAATCAGCAATGGATATTTCCATGCAATGATAGAAGGGAAATGTAACAGATTCGAATGGGAGTTCGTCAGAAGAACCTTTGTGCCAACCTCCCGGTTGAATTTCTTGTTCCAATGGAAGCTAATTAGTACTGAAATGGCTGATGACTAGGCAAAAGTGGGGTCTTCTGTCCTAAACTATGTTTTGGGATATTATTCACTTGTGTGTATGTACATATTTTGTCCAGCATGGTTACTGTACCTGACAATCAATTGTTTGAACCGTTTTCCCCCTTCAAGAGCTGTACTATATATTTTTTTCTCTACTACAATAAATCATCAACTGTCCTCCCCCCCCAACCCCCCCAAAAAAAAAGGTGCAATTTCTCACCGAGCTCAGCATAAGCAGTTGAGTAAAACATAACTAACATTACTGATAAAAACAACATACAAAATATAAAGTACAGCAGAACAATATAAACTTGAGTATCCCAGATAGTACCTGCAGATATGATCAATGCCTGTGCAGTATAATTAAGATTATGCTTTGCCCAAGGAATCATATGAACAGCGAGCAACCGTTCCCCCCCCCCCCCCAAAAAAAAAAGGTGCAATTTCTCACCCTGCTCACCATAAGCAGTTGAGTAAAACATAACTAACATTACTGATAAAAACAACATACAACATATAAAGTACAGCAGAACAATATAAACTTGAGTATCCCAGATAGTACCTGCAGATATGATCAATGCCTGTGCAGTATAATTAAGATTATGCTTTGCCCAAGGAATCATACGAACAGCGAGCAACTGACATAATATTACAAAAAGAAAAATAAGAGGGAGAGAGATACAGAGGGATAATAGTAACCATAATGGTAAACAGTTCAGGGTGCCACGGCAAATCCCCGGGTTTGAGTCTTGGGAGCGGCCACTTTCTGGAGAAAATGCTGAAGGTTACGATCATTTCCAAACTCAACCATCCCAGGACCACACATAGGCAGGGGCCATCGGACCTGCCCTGGGTAATGGCCCTATAATGCAGAAACAGTTCTTAAGGACCCATTTGTAACGAAATTCATCAGGTTAAATCAGCACAAGAAAGTATGATTTTTCTTAATATTATTTTTTTTTACATGGCTTTTACTGGAACTTAAGAAACATAGGCAAGGAATAGAGAAGCATGAAGAAAGGGATGGGTCAGATCATTCAAAACCCTTCTTTTCCTTTTACTAATAATCAGTGGTCTTGTGGATTCTGCAACCACAAGCCAAGATTTCAGAGTCTTTGAACCGTATCTACCTAAGAAACCAAAGATTGTTACCTCAGAATCACTCAGGACAAAGACCTTGGATTGCTGATAAACTGGGTTACGAGTCATGAGCCACCAAACTTGAGTTATAGTATATTATGTGGAGCTATTAGTAAAAAAGAGCTCCCATCTCTACCTCATAACATCAGAGCAATATACCCAAGCGGAGAAAAAGACGCCCATTACGGATTGAACCATAACAAAAATTCGAACTAATGATTTCAGACTCTTGACTAGCAAACTAGAGGAGAGAGATAGAATACCGTGGGCACAGTAGTAACGACGCAAGCAATTGCAGCGGCCTTTGTCCCCGCACGAACCCCCTCTGCAAATCAAAGAAATGAAAGAGGAACAAAATCTTCAATTAAAAAATAAAAAAACAACAACAACAACGACAACTCGATCCAGATCTACAGAAAATTAACAAATAACGAATGACCAAACTATGAATCGTGGAAATAATAAATTTATATATAAAAAAAAAAAATCAAGGCGCAGAAGGGAAACGTAATACCTTGAGTACAACGTCGTGAAGCCGCGATTTTCTCTTCTTCATAAGGAGAAGGGATCAATAGTGATTTCCTTCTGTTAATCCAAGCATCTCTCATTTCCGATGGGATCCCCATTGCTTTCTTCTCGTCAGTAGAATCACTCCAACTTCAAAATAATCTGATTTGAAGCAAAGAAGAAAAAAATTAACAGAAAAGTTGTAAATTATTCTAAATAGAATGAACAATACTTGCAGATTGAAGAGAACAGTTTTGCCAAAGATCCGTGTTGAGTGCCTAAATCTCACCTTTTACTCGGTAGGAAATGAAGACAAGCTAAAAGAAAACAGTGAGCAGAAAGCCAGAAATAGTGAAACGACAAAAGACCAAGGAAAGCTCCACTCACTCCCGCGCAGCAAATCGTATGATACATCAGTCTTAGTTGCCACGTGTCTTCTTGATGGAGTATAGACGATAACTATTATCGAGTAGGTCCCATTGGATAAAACTTCTCATCATCATCATAACGGTGCATACGTAATCTTGGTGAAACCGGATTTTTGAAACGGTGGGATTCATTGTATTGATATAGCCCCCACCTCCCTTAACGGCAATAATTTTCTACAGTTTAAAAAGGAAGATGATAAGAAGCGATTTATTTATTTATTTATTATTATTTTTTTGGTTAAAAGGCAATCTGATGACACACTAGATGTGTTGCATTTTATCCGATCCCACGTGAAACACGGCACATAAACATGGAAATCATTTCCAAACAAATGTCAGATGTTAACGTATTAACAGGGATTGATACCAATACGATACCGATATGGATCGGATCGGATCAGATCAGAACGGCAAGTATCAATTGGCTTTGCTCTTACTTTTTTTTTTTAAGGTACCAATTTTTTATTGTTTGACCCCTAAAATGATATAGGTAATTAATCTAGATCGATCAAAGATCAAGGATTGGTCTCAATCGATACCAATACTTGAAACTAGGGGTGCCAATCGGCTAGGCCGATAGTTAACAAAAACATAAATGAAAAAAAAAAGACAAAAAGACAAAAAGACGGTATGGATTTTAAATAGTAAAAAACTTCGAACATACGATCAAATAAACGGTAAAAAAATAGAGAATGATAAAAGAAAATTGAAAAACGGATGGTACAGATTTTAAATCTTAGATTTCAACCGAACGGAATGAAAATGGTAGTATACTCATAAATTAAAGAATTGTTACATGAATATCTACACCTAATGGTCAAAACAACTACAATATCAAACATTAATGCATATATATCTCTTGTCTCATTATAAGTTCTATGACATATAATTGAATATCATTCAACACCTAAATTCATACATCACGTATGTTGAAAGTCTTATTAAGCAATGTGGCTTGGTTGTAATGTTGTTCATTGTTGTCAACATAGTCAATACACTCTAGGAGTGATGTATGCTCAATTTGAGTTGGGAGTTATCACTTTAGAAACACTTTTCAGCATATGCATTAGTCTGTAGTTCAATTTCGGGATCGATACATTGATATTGAGTAGAAGGTGATACCATGAAAATATAGGCCATTGAGTTAGCTTGAAATTGGCAAAAGAATCAAGTCAATCAAAGTTTGGGAGAGAGAGATAGAGTCAATTAAGTAGACAATAATATGTTCATCAAGTTAAGTCTTAAAAAATGTCAAAAAAAGAGGAATGTATTTAAATGCATTTTAAACACTTTTAGAACTGGAATGTTTGCTGTTTGCAATTTTTTTCCGTTTCTTTGGGAAGCATACAACCAGATGTGTTGGGCCTAATTGAGCTTCCTTACTTTAGGACTTCGCATGGTGATTGGTTCGTTTAAGTAATCGAGCCTCATAGGTTAGGCATGATCTCATTTATAAACAATTGTCTAGATCCTGTTGGTCTTTTGCCCGGACTACGAATAATTGGGCTTAACATGCTAATGAGACATTTATTTCTAAATAAATTTTGAACATGTTAGATTATTATCAGTTGGTGCCGGTCGAACACCCATCATTTTATAATAATTAAGTCGGGCTTGAACTCAACATACTTATTAAACAGGTCAGATCTATTTTAGGTTTGACCAGTCAAGCTCGATCATGCTACCGATGCGGGCCTACAATTGACACCCCTTTATTAAGTAAGGGTATATACAATCATAAGTCGTTAAGTAAGTAAATCTGTTAGATATTGTTATAATTTAAGATATCGGTATCAGTTTAGCCATATTTTGGCCCAAACCTATATGATTACCTGATTAATAGCATATCAATGGAATTGGAAAAAGGGAAGATAAAATGGTCCAAGAAAACCCATACCAATATTTTGATAGGAAAAAAACTCCGATCTAGGATCTAGGATCTAGCCTCATATGATCGGTACATCAACAGTACCATACGCTAAAACCATGGATATAGTAGATGTAGAGTTGTCTCAAGTAAACAATATAATGTTATGGTTTAAAGTGAAGACATTCAAATGGAAAAAGTTTTCCCCCAAATACACCATATAGGATCATAAATGTGAAAGATGTTAGATTTATATCTATTTTATTATATTTAAGTTTCAAAATAAAGTCTTTCTTTTATGTGTTTTGATTGTCTTGTTATGGTGTGGGACCCTTGGGGTCAAGGTAATGGAAAATGATCAATAACACCCTATGAAGACCCTAAAGTTCATTCATGGGCATTACCATAAGTGGAGAGGTGAACAAAGAGAATTGATTGGGATTAATTTCATTTATGAAATTAATTCTTTATTCATTCATAAGTTATTACCAAATGGAGGTAAATGGTCAATGTCATTATATGGGTGCCTTAAAGTCCATTCATGGTCACTACCATAAGTAGAGAGGTGGCTAAAAAATTGTTAATAATACCCTATGAGAGCCCTAAATTCCATTCATGGCCATTACCAAGAGTAGAGATGTGGGCAAAAAGAATTGATTAAGATTAATTCAATTTATTGAATTAATTTCAAATTCATATCCATGTGATATTATTCTCCAATTAACTTGTCAGTAGTTGGAGGTTACTCTTGGGGATTCTAAGAGGATGCAAGAGTTGGTTTTAGGTCTATACAAATCCAACCAAATACCTTGCAGAGACACATATTCACACATTAACATTCCATCCATTTTTACTTGTTGTGACCATATAAGTTTTTCTCTTCCTTCTATTTTCTCTAAGTCTTGTGCAAGGTTAGAGGGGTTGCTGTGCTATAGTTTTTTGCTTCTAGAAGGAACTAGAAGAACTGCTTCATGTTCTAGTGGGAGGTTGTTTTATCTTGGAGGTAAAGGTGCAGAACAACTCTTGGTAGTAGAGAGCATCAATTACCTTAAAGGTAGCACTACAAGTGTGACTCAACCTCAATTCAATTTGAAGCTTCTTCAATTGCTATGGTGGTAATTCAACATCTATTTCAAGTTTTTCCTCATCTCATTTCAGTTAAGGATCAATACTACAACAACATAGTTTATACTATAAAATCTTTGTATTGTAATTTGTATTTTGTAAGAAACTGTAATACAATTACCCAACAAGTTTAAGGTTATTGATCATTGTAAGATCCCATGGTTGATCTTGGAGATGAAAGCCTCAACAGAGGTGATGACTCCAACAACAATGATAGTCATTCAATCACTATCATAGGTGATGCTTCGAACAACAATGTCGTTGATGGAACTATCAATGTAGGAAATCCTTTAAACATCAATGTTGAAGGAACAATCAACAACCAAGGAGGCGGGGTTCATGTTAGCCACAATGGTAAGGGGATTCCTTATTTACCCACCATTGATTTAATTCCTACAAATATTATCCCGTTGGTAATTGATCTTATCCCGGATTTGGGTAAGATGAGGATTGTCAATGAATTTGAAAAAATTGAGTAATTTGGAGATCAAAACTTCAAACGGTGGATGCAAATGATGTTGTTTGCAGTAGCCCAAATTGGGGTGGTATTTGCCTTGATTGAACCCATGCCCAAAAAAAACAATGATCCTGTAAAGGAGGGCAAAAGGATGGCTTGGATTCAAGAGGATTACTAATGTAAAAATCGGATATTGAATGCATTATCCAATGACTTATACCATGTGTATAGTTCATTGGAGTATGCATTTTCGATTTGGAATGCTTTGGTAAATAAGTACTCTCTTGATGATGCTGGCTCAAAGAACTACATGGGGACTAACTTTTTAAAATTTACTATGAAAGATAGTAACACCATTTCGAACCAAATTGATCAATTTCAAATCTTGGATGGAAAGCTAGCAAAGAAAAAAATGGTTCTACCAGCATAATTTGTGACCGGTGCCTTAATTGGAAAGCTTCTATCTTCTTGGGATGCTTTTAAGTTGTCAATGAAACACAAGAAGATCGAGTTGACCTTGGACCAGTTGGTTGTACGGATCAAAATTGAGGAAAATAACCAGAACAAGGATAAGGGTGAAAAAGACCTTGGAGAGAAACGCTTAAAAGCAAACTTGGTAGAAATTAACAAACAAGATAAGAAAAGGAAGAACTGTCAAAACTTTGATGAGCCTTCTTTTAAGAAGAAGAAACTCACTTGTTATGTGTGCGGTAAGCCAAGGAACTTCAAGAAAGATTTTTTATTCAAAAAGAAAAAATCTGAAAAGGTGAACTTAGTTGAAGACAACGTCTTTGTAGCTATGGTCACAGAAGCAAATTTGATTGAAAAACCAAAGGATTGGGTATTAGATACCGGTGCTACAAGACACATTTGTAGTGATCTAAAGATGTTCTCCTCTTATTCCGTGAGTATTTATGAAAAAATTTCAAAGTGCCCCTATTATGGGGAAATAAAAAGTAATATTGAAGCTCACTTCAGGGGAGACTATTATTCTCACCAATGTCCTCCATGTGCCAGATATTAGGCGCAATTTGATTTCAGTTCTTTTGCTTAATAAAGTAAGAATAAAATTAACTTTTGAGAGTGATAAGACAGTTATCACTAGGAACAATATATTTGTGGGAAAGGGATACCTTAGTGAAGGGTTATTTGTACTAAGTGTTGAAAATATTGTAATTGAGAAAGCTAGTATTTCTTCTACTTACATTATTGTCCCTACTAATTCTTTTGATCTGTGGCATGGTAGGTTGGGTCATAGTAGTATAAAGTATAAAGTATATCACCAAACTATGCAAGTTAGACATGATCACCAATAAGGTGGAACCCCCTGTGAACAAGTGTACGACTTGTGTAGAGGCAAAATTAACCAAAAAACCTCATAAAACTATAGATAGAAAGAGTGATCTCTTAGAATTGATCCATAGTGACTTGAGTGACTATAAGTCATATGAGTCTAGGGGAGGAAACAACTATGTTATAACTTTTGTAGATGACTACTCCAGGTTTACCATGATTTATTTACTTAAATCAAAAGATGAGGTCGGAACGACATTTATATCTGACAAAATGGAAGTTGAAAATCAACTTGACAAGAAGGTTAAAAGACTTAGAACCGATAGAGGGACTGGGTATTTTAACCTTGAAAAAATTTATGAGGAAAATGTAATTATCCATGAAACAATCGCTCCATACCAACTGGAATCCAATGGGGTTGCCGAAATGAAAAATAGATCTCTTAAAGAGATGATGAACTCTATGTTGTTAAGTTCAAGTGTACTATTTGATATGTAGGGGGAAGTCATGCTAATGGCATGTTATCTATCAAATAGAATCCCACATAACAAGACTGGTATGATTCCATTTGAAAAATCATTTGGAAGGAAACCAAGTCTAAAACACTTACGGATTTGGAGCTGTTTGGCCAAGGTATTATTATCGGATACCAAGAAAAAAAATTGGGATCAAAACATGTGATTGTGTGTTTTTGGGATATGCTACAAATAGTACAGCATACCGGTTTATGGTGATTAAATCTATGGATGATGTTATTAAAACAAATAGCATCACATAATCAAGGGATGTTGAGTTCTTTGAAAACATATTTCCCTTTAAGTCCAACTTACCTACAAGTGAAGATAATCAATTGACTTATAGGGAAATAGAGTCAAATGAAAAAGTTACCAATCAAGAATTGGGTAATGGTGATAGAAGTCAACCAAGAATGAGCAAGTGACTCAAAAGACTCAAATATTCGAATGATGAGTGGCTTGTCTATTTAGTAGATAAGGATTCTCTTACATACAAAGAGGCTATTGTATCATCGGATGCCATATTTTGGAAGGAGGCAATCAAGAATGAACTAGATTCAATCTTGGAGAATAATACTTGGGAATTGATAAATTTACCAATTGATTCTAAAACTTTGGAAACCAAGTGGATATTTCAAAAGAAACTAAAAGGTGATAGGTCACTTGATTGTTTCAAAGCCAGACTTGTAGTCAAGGGGTTTAGGCAAAAGCCTAACATTGATTATTTTGACACATTTACCCCAGTCTCTAAAATTACCACAGTAAGGGTTATGTTAGCAATGACATCAACACATAACTTGGTCATCCATCAAATGGATGTGAAAATGGTATTTTTAAATGGGGACTTAGAGGAGGAAATTTACATAAAGCAACCAGAAGGTTGTGTTGTAAATGGACAAGAGAAAAAAGTTTGTAAGCTTCGAAAATCTTTTATATGGATTGAAGCAGATGCCAAAGTAATGGCATGAAAAATTAGACAAAGTTCTAATTCCAAATGGTTTTGTTGTAAAGGACGCTGAAAGGTGTTTATATAGCAGGTTTCATGGTGGTAAGGGCATATTCATACTGCTATATGTAGATGATATGCTGATAATGAGAACAAACTTGGAAATAGTGAATCAAGCTAATAAAATTTTGATGTCTAGTTTTGACACAAATGACTTAGGAGAGGTTGATATGATCCTTGGGATCAAGCTCATCAAGCAAGAGAATAACATTTCACTATCCCAAGCCCATTTTGTAGAGAACATACTTAAAAAGTATGGGTACCATGAAGTTTCAGTGGTTAAAACACCTTTTGGTATGGGATGTCATTTGAAAAGAAACTTGGGTGAGCCGGTGACTCAAAAAAAGTATGCTCAAATTATTGGTTCAATCACATATCTAATGAATTGTACGCATCCTGATATTGCCCTTACGGTAGGAAAGCTGAGTCAACATACTCACAATCCAAATAAGGAGCATTGGAGTGCGGTTGATAGGTTGTTGAGGTACCTAAAAGGTACTATAAACTATAGTTTGCACTATAGTGGTAAACCAGTGGTATTGGAAGGGTTTTGTGATGTAAATTGGATCTTGGATACAAACAAGTCCTTAACTACTAGTGGATATGTATTTACAATAGCAAATAGTGCCATGGCAGCTGAGTTCATAGCCTTAGAAAAGGCGGGAATAGAAGCTGAATGGCTTAGAAACTTAATGGCAGATATTCCATTATAACAAAAATCAATGCCATCGATATCACTATATTGTGATAATCAAGTGACTATACATCTAGCCAAGAACTGGATATACAATGGTAAGAGGAGGCACATACGCCTAAGACACAATCTTGTGAGACAGTACATAGATGAATAAATGATAACTATCGATTATGTGAAGTCAGAAAGTAACTAAGCTGACATGTTCACAAAGCCTATGTCTGTCAAGAACTTGTGTAGTGCATCTACAGGAATGGGGTTGATGCCTAATCCTTAGGTCATGTGATGGACAACCTACCTATGTGAAGAGGCTTAATGCCTGAATTAAGTTCAAGGGGTACAAATGAAGTCATAGGATGACCAGTTCAGTACTACTACTTATATAAGTATTCATTCCAAGATGTAGATGGTGATAGTAGTACCACCACAAAGAGAAAGGTTGAATGGTAAAGCTTTTAATTAGTCTAATCTCAGGAAATGTGGGGGTGTGTTAATTATGGTGCACATCGGGGACTAATCTAAGTGAACGTAAGGGGTGTGGCCGCCGCCGATGAGAACTTATAGGTAAGTTCTTTAAACATTCATGAGTCCAATATAAGGGATATGGCCGGTTCAAAAGTCCAAAGTGACTATATGATGAGTAGCTCAAAAAGTCAACTTATGGGATGTGGTTGATGGGTGGATCAGCTACACCAATGAAGAAAGATTCAAGGAGTCTGACTCTACTCGTACTCTATAGCGTGACTCATTAGACCTAGTGTAGGTTCAAGTCCGAAAGACACATACAACGATGTATCCTATAGTGTCTAATACAGTCATAGCACATGTGTCCGTGTAGTTTGAAACTTGTGGAGGATTGTTAGATTTTATATTTGTTTTATTATATTTAAGTTTCAAAATAAAGTTTTTCTTTTATGTGTTTTGATTGTCTTGTTATGGTGTGGGACCCTTGGGGTCAAGGTAGTAGAAAAAGGTCAGTAACACTCTATGGAAGCCCTAACTTTCATTCATGCCATTGCCAAGAGTGGAGAGGTGGGCAAAGAGAATTGATTGGGATTAATTCAATTTATTGAATTAATTCCCAATTCATGTCCATATGATATAATTCTCCAATTAACTTGCCATTAGATGGAAGTTAAGCTTGAAGATTCCAAGAGGATGTAAGAGTTGGTTTTAAGTCTATATAAACCAACTAAATACCTTGTAGAGACACACATTCACACATTGACATTCCATCCATTTCTACTTGTTGTGACCATACGAGTCTTTCTCTTCCTTCCATTTTCTCTAAGTCTTGTGTAAGGTTAGAGGGGGCTGTTATGCTGTAGCTTTTTGCTCCTAGAAGGGATTAGAAGAACTACCTCATCTTCTAGTTAGAGGTTGTTTTATCATGGAGGTAGAGGTGCAGAACAACTCTTGGCGGTAGAGAGCATCAATTACCTTAAAGGCAGCACTACAAGTGTGACTCAACCTCAATTCTTTTCGAAGCTTCTTTAGTTGCTGTGGTGGTAAATCAATATCTATTTCAAGCTTTTCCTCATCTCATTTCAGCTAAGGATCAATACTATAACAGCATAGTTTATATTGTAAAATATTTGTATTGCAATTTGCATTTTGTAAGAAATTGTAATACAATTACCCAACATAAGAAGTTAATAATACTCCTTGACAATTCCCCAACATCCTCTGCACACCATGGTTTTAAAAAGTAGATCCGATAAGTTTGAATCGTCTAGATTGGATTGGTATGGATCGAGATTCATCGTCAATATCAATCCATATCGATCCACTGGTAAGGTATAGAGATAAACTGATCCAAAACACCCATTAAAAGAAAGGAGTAAACCCATTCAATCCCAACCGATACCAATATAATCCGTATCAATATCAACTGATCCCAACTTTTAAAACTTTGTTGCACACCGTTCAAAACCCTCAGGACTTTGACTGTGGGTGAAGAAAAACTGCCTCCCATTCAAATGTGTGATTGCAAGGAATACAAGGTGGAAAACTCGGCCCACCTAGCCCGACTTGCCCCAAGTTTGGGTTTTTGCTTAGGACTATATTAGGCTGAGCCTCACTTGGGAGCACAAGGTCGGGCTGGGTGGGACCTAAAATATGAATTCTCTAGCCTAAAGCCCCACCGAATATCATAGAAAATACATTATTAATGACATTTTTCCGTATGGATGATCAACATCATAACGTGATATGTTAGGCCCACATGCATCTTCTCATATTTGCTTTTCTTAGCTTCATGAGTGTGACATGGCAACAACATGAGGTGTATATATCAACTAGAACTATTATGATGTGAATTCTTAGGAGTAATTCATAGAATTGTTGAATAATATAAATTAAAAAAATTCACTTCATATGATTCTATTATGGATATCTACGTACAAATAGACACATTGATTTTCTATTTAAGAATTTGCTTATCTATTTTAAAGCAGTTATAATATATTTATTTTTATATCATATTTCTATATACATAACGGCTCTTTCTTTTGTGTTAGAGGAAGTGAAGCCACATCTTGTTCCATATTGGACTAAATAGATATATCTATTATGATATAAGTCTTGAAAAGAGAAATGAATGAGATTTTGTCCCATCAGATTTAACTAATCTTGTTTTTCTGAACATGAAGAGATATAAAGAAGCCACTACAATTGCGCAAAATATAAACCTACTAAAAGCAACTATCCTCTTTTGGAATGATTTCTAATTTAATTTTTGGAAATAATTTTATCTCCTAGGATTGTTTGGTAAAAATTTTCTGCACTCAAATTCAAAGAAATTGAAATCAACTTAAATAGAAATATTATACTCTCTTTGGTATGATTTATGTTTCTATTTATTTGACGCGCTTGCATTTTTTCTAGATGTTTTGTATGATTTATAACCCTTATTTCGATTTAATAGATATTAAAATAGGGTTTTTTTTAATATATTTGCAATCCCTTTTTTGTTTTTTTAATCCTCGGTGAAATTCCAGTGAGCGAGTTTAACAAATGGAATCTCTCAAAGAGTTAAGGGTAAATGTTTACTGTGGAAAAGTGTGGCTCTTGCACCCATCTACATGGGGGCGAAATGACCAGCCCACTTGCATGAAAGGGATAACAACGATTCTTAGGATGCTTCCTCATGCGCTTCCATTGGTATGGCGAGCATGAAAAGACACCTTAAGTGGGGGTGTAGGCCATTTGAAATTGGTATGGCGGATGATTAGAGACAATGACAGAATTTGCATAAACAATATTATTCTTCCTCAGGGTGGTGATTTGTAGAATCCAAGCTAAGGTGGAGATTGTTGGGATTGGATATGTTTTGTATTCAATAGGTTTACATAATTAATTAGGCTTGTATTTGTCATTGGGTTGAGTTTTAGGTAAATTATATGTACAAAGGTACAATTGTAATCATGTGTTGAAATTATGTGAGGATTAGGGTTTTTGGATTCCCTAAATATTTTCTTTGTGGGAAAATCCTTGACATAAGCAAATGGGGGATCACTTTATGAGGTGAAGAGTGTTTTAGAGAGTTTTTTAGATTTAGTGAAAAATCTTAGGTTCTCTCATGTGGGTATATAAACGACTTTGTTGAACTAAATTAAATTTCTAGTATTGCGTGATTGTTTGCTTGGTTTTTTCCTCGTGGTTCTGCATTCGTCTCTAACAAATAATATCAGAGGCAAGGGTTGGCAAGGCTAGGGCAAACATGGCCAAGATTCTGGCAGTACCAAGACATGGGAACCTGATATGCCTCCAAGAATTATAATCTCAGAATCACAGATCGAATCATCCCTTGTCGATTTCTATCTATATTAGATCAGAATTGGCTAGAATAGGTCCCAACAACCCTAGAATCGGCCCTCAGATCTAGAAACCAAAATTCCTATCCCACAACTCGAGAGTCAGCCATTTCATAATGGTTAGAAATGGATTTGGTCACAACCAATTTGACCAAGGATTAAAAATTTGGATTTAAAGATCCAATTGCTCCCAACCGATTTTGATCTAAATCGGATTAGAATAGATCTGAATCATATCGATCAATATAGCCAAACAATCTATGATTGATACCTAAAACCCTGATCTAAGATCCGAAGGGTTGGATTGTTAATAACCAATGCAAGAGTAACTCAGTTGGTTCAAATCCCTCGTCATAACTTGAACATCTCAATTGATTAAGTTACTATTCTACAAAATTAAGGTAGAATTAACAACATCTAATACTAGTATACAAATATTACTTTACATAAGCTATGTTTGATTATAAGGGGAATTAAAGGGAAGGGTAGTGAAATTTTCATACTTAAAATAGAAATATATGTAATCATTACCCATGTGACTTTAACATTAACTTCAAATCATTCCATATTTGGTTATTAAATTTCACTTTATTTTGCATCTAAAACCCTTTGCTATAATATGTAAAATAAAAATTACATGTAAAATATATCATTACTAAATATGGTTAAAAAAATTAAGTAGTTTATACAATCATATGACGTAATGATTATAAACATTTCATTTTAAAGTATGAGAATTTCACTTCCCTTCCCTTTAAATTCCCATTGTAGCCAAACAAAGCCTAAAGTTTTATTTAAACTGAGTTTATTCGGTGCTTTTCTTATTTTAGATGTTTAAAATTCTTTTGCATAGAAATAAATAGTTTAGGATTGAGTCTTTACTGGTATAAATTCGAATTGATTATTTTTATTACAATGTGTAAAACAAAAATTGAACCGAATAATAATCGGTTTATTGCTTCCCATCGAATTGTTTTTATCTGATTTCTATAAATAAGTTATATTTGAAATTAACACCTTTTGGTTACGACTATAATGTGTTATTTTTTTTTTAAAGCAAACCAAGCTCATTATGAGTTTGATAAGAAAAGACTGAAACTTTCTAAATAGCATGCTAGTGAGCACCTATCTGTAAGGGTATTAATTGGTTCGGTTTTGGTGCATACGGTGTGGTTTGGTTTAGTTCATATTTATTTGGTTGAAATCAAAATCGCTCCATTTACTAAACGGTTGCACTTTTTGAAACCGCAATCATTTAGTAAATAGTTTCGGTTCCATAGTTTTTAAACGGTATTGATTTCACGATTTTAAATAGTTTTAATTGCAGTTTATTCCATACGGTTTTGAAATGGTTAGTAATCGGTTTGCTAGTTTATTCGCATGCTTACTAAAATTTGCTTTTGTTGATAAATGCTTCAATCTTGTATCAAATTAAATGAGGCATTGAACAAACAAGGATTTAACTATATAACTACATGATAGAAGTAAATTATTGAATACTGTTGGACAACCTCTATGATCCTTAAATCTTCCCTAAATTAAACCATTATGTTTTGTTAAAACAACCAAATATTTAATCATTATATGGGTTAATCAGATTGGTTTTGACGGTTTAAATGGTTCCATTTTCAAGGTGTCAATTCGATTTGAAACCAACGGGTAAACAGTTAAAACCGACCTGACCCATTTAACTAATTGGTCTTAAACTTGAAACAAAAACTAAACCATTTACTAAATGGTTTTGCGGTTTCGATGTAAACGGTTTAATTCAATTTCGGTAAATAATTTCGGTTTCAAATTCACATCCTTACCTATCTCTCCTTATGCTATGTGGCAAAATTTTCAATGTTTTCAAAAAAGGAAAAAAAATCCAAATTATTTATTATCTTTTGTGACACAAGTGGCGTCATACGATTCACTATGTTTAGGTATCTCTATACCTACTGGATATGTTAGCTCACGTGACATGTGTTAATAAATTTTATTTTATTCAAATTTATATCTTACAAAACAACTATTTTTCGGTATCTTCGGCCTTCATGATAGCACTTTTGTTGATGGACCATGTTTCTGTGGTGGTGGTGGAGGTGGTGGAGGTTTTCCCCCACTGTAATTTCTCGCTTTTGTTTTTGAAACGGAGAAGTTTTAAATTAAAGTTTCTTAATTTTCAACTTTTAGTGTTTATCAGAACCCTATTCTTTCTCAGGAATAAAAATAAATACATTGACGATATCCATTTTTTTTTTCTTTTGAACATGAAAAAAAATATATCATATCATACAAGGCCATAGGGTCTACTCTTTTCAATTTTGTTTTCTTCTTTCTTCCTTTTCATTGGGATTGATAGTGAACCGCATATGAACTAAAGGGTGATGAGTATTGATATAGATGTCACTGCCCCAACTACGTTGTGTTTATTGTTCATAGACTTCTCATGTATAGACAAATAATAAGGAAAAAAAATCCTTGAACAAGAATAATGACCCAAATTTCCCAATTTTCGTCTAATTACAACTTCAATTCATAACTCTCCCCATCCATTTTAGGGTTTTCCTCAAATTAGGGCTTATTGAATATATATATATATATATACACTAGCAAACTCACACGTGTGGCCATTTGTTAGGTGGTGGTGAGGGCATTTATATGTAATGGACTAAGTGTTTAAAAGCTAATGTGGACAGAGAGAGATAGAGAGAGAGAGAGAGAGCAATGTAACATAGAAAATTGTTGCAAATAGGGGGAGTTGAGTATTGGGACAATAGGTTCAAGCCCATTTTTTTCAGGTCAGTGCTAGCGACACAACATGTTGCTAAAGGTTGGCAACAAGAAAATTGGTTTTAGCTGTCGATTGTGTGTCAAACTAATCTTGACTGTTGATGAAGTAACTGGTAACTTCATCTCCCAAAAGTTATTGTCACCACGATAGCCATGTTTGGAATACCCATATTTAGAACCCATATATCTAGGTTTGGAGATTCATATAGCTATACTCGCTTATAACACTTAGTTGTTAGATCAGGATTAGATTTTCGCCTTTACCAATTGGCTACTCAACCTTCCTAAAGGTAACAGTGATGGCGACTTCAGTTTTTTCATGCTCAACTCTGCAAACCTCCTTTTGATGTAGATATTTCTAGGTAAGGATTCATACAACTCTATTACGATGAATCCTTTCTCTATTTTTTATTTTATTTTATTTCTATTTGTTGAATGCTAATGTAGCGGAGTAATATGCAACTTATTTTTGGTTTGTATTTAGGGTTTACTGTAGTTGCCACTAAACTAAGAAAGGTGCAAAATTGGGGTTATCATCCCAAATTACCAACTTTCCTAGCCATATTGCTGAAGAGATTTATGTTGATGCTATGTCTAGAGTCACATTGAGATTCTACTAGGTGTTTAAACAGAGCCCTGCTGATGGCAACGCCGAAGGTGGGGTCTCCTCTTCTTCCCTAATAGATCTATTTGGTTTTCTTTGATTTATTTTATGGGTTTTCCTTTCGTGTTTGTATACATATTTCTTTATGGGGTCAAGACCCTCCTTTTTTTTTTGAGGAATTATCACTCCCCTCCCCTGAACTATAGCTAAATATCTAGTTCCCCCACATTTTTTTCAAAAATTTCATTCCCCTCCCCTTAAACGCAAAGATTCTATCTGCCATGCCTTAACATTTGAATTGACTGTTAAGTCAGTAATATTTTTTTTCCTAATACCTGAATTACCCCTATACCTGTAGAAAACCCATTATACCCCTCCATAACCTAAAACCCCTTTTCCTCTACTCAGATCATCTTCACCTACTCGACCATCTTCCCATTTCGTTAATAGAAAACAATGGGGAATGTTTCCCTTAAACATTGGTAGATGAGACTATGAGAACAACCCTCCATTCTACCTAAGACGGAAGAGCACATCTTGGTTCTGAGATATTAGTTGAAGTTGTATAGCAACCCTATAGAACAACATAAACATCAAGGAAGTAGTAACTATTATTCATGAACCAAAGCAAGATATTGCAGATGTGAAGAAGAAAATGAAAATAAAATAGACTTTTTCACATTTATACAAAAAATAAAGAAACCATTTTAGTTTCCCTTGCATCTTCAACCCCTTCCCCTGCTAATAACAGAAATGGGAAGCAAAGACGAAGATGCAGATGTTGACATCAAGACCTGGAACCTACTACCTGCAACCCATCCAATCCAACCTGGTTTGAGGTTTTCTTAGACCCCAGATATACCATTTGCTCCACTAAGTCCGCCATATTTCCACCCCAATTCCCCCGTTAGGCAACTGATTCCTCTACTTCCACATCAATTTCTAATTGATTATCCCCTAAATCTACTTCTTCTCCTTCTCCTGCAATCAGATCCTCGTTCAGTAATTCCTCCCACGCTAAATTGCTAGCACTACCCAAATCCAGATCTCTATTACTCATGTTGGCATCAACCTTCTCACCCTTAATTCGGCTACTCGACCCATTTTCAGTGGTTGCAAAGAACAGAGTTCTCGATTTCTGATTCAACGGTGGGCACTTCTTCTTGGGCTTGACCGATGAAATTCACAAATTGGGGAAAACCTATAGCTTCTGTTGCATTGGTTGAGTTGTCACCACCATACATGAAAATGAAGATGCCACCATCGACAATCACAACCTCCTCTTCTTCTTCAGCCTTTATCCCTTCCATTGACGAAATCAGAAGATGGTCGAGTAGAGGAAAAGGATTTTAGTTCATAGAGGGGTATAATGGGTTTTCTATAGGTATAGGGGTATTTTAGGTACTAGGAAAAAATATTGCTCACTTAAAATCCAATTCAAACGTTGAGTTACGGTTGATAGAATCTTTGTGTTTAAGGGGAGGGGAGTGAAATTTTTGAAAAAATGTTGGGGAACTTGATATTTAGATATAGTTCAGGGGAGGGGAGTGATAATTCCTCTTTTTTTTTTTTTTTTTTTTAATTTGATATAAGCAAAAAAAAAAAAAAAAAAAAAAATCTAAGTGATGTTTTTTTGTGTCGGAGTATTGGAAGGAATGGCTTCATGTTGTGTGTCTTTATTAGTTAATCTTGCTCTTCTTTCTTTTCATTAGCTATTTGTAATGGCATTATTGACCCTTTGTTCGTTTACTAATTCATCTAATAATTTGCTGTTGGAGCAATGACTGAACTTCTGACCCCCTTGTGCTCATGTGTGCAAGGAGAAATGTTACTTTTGATGGTGCTTAAGAAAGGAAAACCCTTGCCACTGATTTTACAGATGTCTAGCTCGAGAGGATCACTATAACTCATTTATTTGGGTTGATGAGTACGCCCAAAAAGAATTCCCGATGGCACCGGCGAATGTGCCTCCAATTTCCAACAACCCATTCAATCTTTGTGGAAGAAACAAATTAATGGTTCCTTGAATGTTCAGAGACCTCTTCTTTATATTTTTTCTATGTACTTTTTAATTTTCTTTGTGCTATGGTTGTTATTAACATGTCTAATTTTATACTTTACATTTGTAAAGTAACTTCACAGAACAATATCATCAAACGTTGAACAAAAATGGGTTTGTGTATTTGATATATATATATATATATATTTGGATGAGGATCTCTCGATGATAAAATAATTCTTAGTTTAATATCCGTAATTACCGAACTGTATCAAGAGTGGGGAACTTTTAGGTTGTAGAAGAAGGGGGGGAAGAATATAGGAATTCAATCCTTTACCTTAAGAGAATACAGTATACTAGCCCTTAATTACATTGTGAATCCTTGCCCACATCACATGTTGATATGGGCTGGTTGTAGGTTTGAGTCGGCACGCCCCAATACCCATCATTGGTCTGCGAAATAGTCGATTCTTGTATGGGGTTTTGGCCTTGGGGCTTTGAGGCAATATCATAGAGCGCACTCCTGTTTAAAAGTCATTTAAAATGAAGGCATACTTGGTGAACAGAGTAATTCTAACAAGGCAATCCAGTTTCAGGAGTTGCTAAAATCCCAATCGGATAAAGTATCATCAGTCGACTTAAATGTTGATACAGGTCAACTGATAATCTGTTTTGGTAGATGTCGGTCTCCTAAAACAACAACAATTAATTTGAAGTTAGGGTATTAGGATAGTTGGACAGCTTATGTTTTATTGTCGGTCGTCCGATGTACTATTTTGGGTAGACATTAGTTGTTTGATACAACAGCAATCAAAGTGACATTTTGCTTTGAGGATCAACTGATATGTCTTATGTTTGGTTGTCATTCGTCCAATGTCTCTATCTGGTAGACATTGGTTGTCTTATACAATTGCAAACAATTTGACGTTGAAGTATCCAGGCTCATCGGACGTCTTATGTTTGATTGTAGGTCGTTTGATGTAACATTGTTTGGTTTCAATAGGTGTAATCATCGCATGCGTTGCGTCCATGGTTTCTTTGTAACGTTTGGGGGCTAAATATGCCTAAATGTTTTGGCAGTTAAAAGGGTATTGAAGTAAAATCGAGTGTTTTTATATGGTATTCCTTTGCAACAACGCGACAATTAGAGGGGGTAGAAGAAGACACACTTCGCAGTTGCTTTCGTTGAGCAGATGACCAGAGAAGGAGAAAGAACATGAGTTTTTTTGAACCACTATTCTCTCCTGCCAATCCCATCTTAGAGTGCATACTATTTCTGTGAAGCTATTCGTAAATGTTGAAACGAAAGGTCGGCGGCACAAACCCAAGAAAATATATGGAAAGGGAATAAAAAAAATAGGAGATAGTTACCATCCTCTGAATGTAACTTTGCTGAAGATAGTGTTGATAGGCTGGTAGAGTACAGTGATTCTGTTAGTCAGTGTAATAGTTCGGGAAGAAGCTGTGATTCTTATGCATCAGGACATGAAAAAATTATATCTCATCACAATGAATAGTCAAATGAAGTGCCGGGGGGGGGTGAAGAAAGAAGCCAGAGTGAAATTGAGTTAATCGGAGGGGAAGCAAGAAGGCAAGAATTAATGGATAGAATGTCCCCCAACTAAATTTTTGAGCAGAAGTGGGTATCCTACGAGAACAGAAAAATATCCTTTGGAAGGTATGTCCGTGTTGATCTACTAAAGGGGTATAACATTGGTAATTTGTTTACTGCCATTGGGTGAGATCCCATTATCTCTTGTGCTGAATACTGCTACCCGTAGTTAGTGAAATATTTTTGGTTTACTCTAGAGGTTGTAACTCCTGGTAGTTGTGATCCATCTATTGTGTCATTTGTGAAGGGTAGACATATAAAAATTGGTGTGAATGAGGTGGGCTTTACGATGAATCTACTGAATGATGGAGAGAAATTTTATTTTGTCTATCTGGGTGATGATTTGCACTTATATGAAGGTAAAAGTATTGTATATGAGACCATAACCAAACCATTGATGGGAGGATGCCTAGCAGTAGCAATAAACCTAAAAATTAATTTGAAAGATCAACAAAGGATTATTAGCTTGATCATCCAGTCAAATATTACACATAGGTTAGGCAACAAGGACTTTGTTACCCCATACCCAGCATACCTTATCTATTGTATAAATGTTGGGAAGAAATTGACTCTTGCATATATAATCCGGTCATACATGTCACGTTTGCCACAGAAGGGGAAGAAGACAAGAACCCTTTGGGAGGATGCTAACTCATGTGTGGAAATATTATGCAATAGATTTGAGTTGAGAATCTCATTTAGAGAAATTCATAGATATTGACAATGGAGTCATCGAATGAAGATTCCTCTCATTCCCCCTGTTTTAGTCACCAACCATGGATGCATTCCAGATGGTGATGGTGGCTTCTCTGTAGGAGGAAGAAGTAATGAAGGAATGGACGGTGGAAGTGGAGGAAGAGAGAATATTGATGATGAACAAGAAAGAAGAGCAGAAGAGATGATGGCAGTAGATCAAGCAATAGTACAAAAAAATGTTGAAGAGGGTCATGGTGCAGTAATGAAGGAATGGATTATGGAAGTGGAGGAAGAAAAAATATCGATGATTGGGAAGAAAGAAGAGCAGAAGAGATGAGGATAGTGGGTTGAATAATAGAGCAAATGAATGCTGAAGATGTTGATGCTCATGGTATTGGTGGTGTTGCACCCATGCCCTAACCCATTCTAATTTGAACTTTTGTTATAGATCTTGGACTACAGATATGGAGTACAAATGGGCTTTTGGTCATGGCAGCTCATTGCAAGAATGGAAGGGATGACCCCAGTTGCTTGTGCATTTCATGCTAGTCCAACTAGAGAGGATTCAGACCTTCTGAGCCTAAGCGGTAAGCAACCCGACAACTTCCTACCAGAGTCCCGGCATGTACTGAAATTACCAGAAGAATATGACTATAACTTAGGGCAACCTCCTAGGGAATAACCAAATGAGGATAGTGGGCAGTCAAGGCACAACATTGGCTTGACCACTGGAAACATTCTGTGCTAATCCGGTGACTCTGAATCTGGTGGCCTAACAGGCTGCTGGTTAGGTTTCGATGCCCGTGGGCCCCACCACCCACATTGTGAGCAGCCTTAGATGACCCCACACACTCTCCCACACCTTCCTCATGACTTATATACCCTATGAGTCTAAGAAGGTAGGCCCATGTGTCCCGAAATGCGGAATAACCTACTTGACTGAACAAGGACTAACCAAACAGGCCCTAAGGATATGACTTACTATAAATAGGAAAGGTGAGCTCACTTATCACCTCTCACTTGTCTAAAAACATGGAAGGGAGAGAAGAGAAGAGAGAAAGGAAGAGAAGGGAGAAGCTCACCTTGACTCCCAGCTTTGCATCCTGCTGTCGAAATCTTACCGGAGGTAGGTGCTACACCCTCTACTACTCTCTTTCCCTTCATTTTGACCTTGTATAGTTGAGTAAGGAGGTGAACCATGACCCCTGCACCTCCCGAAGCTTGGGTGAGTGTCATTTCATTCCCCCGGTGTGGTTGCCAAGCTCAAAACCAAGCCGGGTGAACTATGGCAACACTTGTGACCAAATGCCGAGTTAGGATTTCTACTGTTCGATTGTCGTATCTTCTAAATGGCTCAGTGGAATCAAAAATTCTTTGAATCAAAATAGAGGTGGGTAGATCCCCCACAAACTCCACAGAACAAATCCTGACAATCGAGCCCGAGCCAAAAAGCCCCAAATCTGTGGGTTCACTTCTGGGAATCCACCGGAAACACCCACCGAAAACAACTTGGACTGTTTCCGATGGTATATTTTCGGTGAACTCTGAGACCTTAGGAGGCCTTTGCCAAGGCTTCTGAAAACAGATCTAATATTTCTAGTGGATTTCAACCCTGTTTCCGATGCATATTTCTAGTGACTTCCCAGTGCTGTCAAAATTTGATAGTGCTGGTATTCTTTGGGGTAGCCCTTGTGGGTCCCCCTCCGTGTTTCTAACACACGTTAACACTTGATCACTCTTGTACCTAGGAAAGAGATAAACATGTAATACAAGGCCAATCATGAGTGGAACCCAGTTGATACATTTAGAACCCGATTCAACCAAATACATCCGAGGTGAGGGATGACAGATTTTAGTTTGTGGAGTGTTTCATATGGTTAGAACTGCTCACATGTGCTAGAAATTATGAATGCTCTTTATTTGTTAAATGTGTATGTGATTCTCATGACATGTTATATTCTTGAATTCTTATGGTATAGAATTGAGAATTATGATATGTGATGTATGTTGGATGTGAGACGAGATCCGGTACCGTGACCGACATGTGGATGTTGCATTCATGCATTGATTATGTGCATTAGATTAGATTGCTAGTATTGCATAGCCCATACTCAACTGCTTGTATGCTAGATAGGTATATTGTCCTAGGTTATACTTTGTGGTCGATGGTGATTCTGATATTATGTACCTCAGGACTATACTTGGAAATGGATATGCTTTGTGGCCAATGGTGATTCTGGTATTACATAGTCCATACTAACTATATCATTATGCAAGGCATGTAGGATATTTGTGGTTAGGTGACATTCCCTATGCTAGTTCCCCTTACCAATAGGTAGTGATTGTTACTGGAGGCGGGTAATAGTCCGGTATGGCTGATGGTGATTTCAGTGTCGTGATTGCTAGGAGGGGGTTATCAAGGGTATATTGGGTGACCGATGGTCGCATTTCGGGACCTATAGGCTCCTAATCATGACTAGGGTTTGTATCGCTGGGTGACCAATGTACGAGTGAGACCATGGATATAACCTAATGTGTCGTAGTAGCATTTACCAAACTTAGTTGTATGTTAGGTGGTTAATAACTAAATGGACTGCATCATCCACATCGTAGACTATATGTTTATTTCTGTACTCATGGCATCAGAAATTATTATATGTATGTGGTTGATTGTGCTTGATTGTGCATGAACCCCACCCCTCACTGAGCTAGTTGGAAGCTCACCCCACGTATATGTTGCCTTTCTAGATGATGATGCAGGTACGTTGGTGCCATTGGGTTGTGACTCGAATTTCTCCTGACCCGAGTATGGAGTGGGTGACTGGTGGATGCCAAATGCTGAGGAGCATGATCCGGATTCTGCCTGTGACCACTGTGTATATGCGGCACCCTGAGTTGCATACTTTTGATTACTTTGATACCGAACTAGATATTGGTATTGTTTTTGGGCTTATTAGTTATAAGTCTTGGATATTTGTAAACGAATAACTTGGTCATGGCTATACAATATCATTAGACGATTCCCCATTTTAAATTATGATTCGCTATGATATACTTTAATTTCATTGCTATTATGTTTCTGATTCGGTGTTGTGGGGTTGTGAATGTTAAGGTACTGATATTAAAGATCCTTGTAGAGGTGTAAGATGGGTAAGTGTCTTACTCACAGTATTATTCCTATAACAGGGATTGGGGTGTGACAGCTTGGTATCAGAGGATGATACTCTACCTTAACTCACAACTTACCCGAACATTGATTTCTTGGGGATTATGATTCAAATAAAAACTTCAAGTCAATTAATACTATAAATTACACAAATTAAGAGACAATTTTAGGTGTCAAAGCCATTGTCATTAAATAAGAACTTGAGTACATAAGCTTACACCAATTTTCTGAAATAAAATAACTGAAAGCATGAAAATCTTAATCTAGCCCAAATTTCTAGGGATTCAAACTGACATAAGCAAATAACAGATATAAAGGTGCATGCTAAAAACCTAGAACATCACAACTGAAAGTATGGCCGCTTGAGTTGGAAAGCATAAAACAGGGAAATCCTAAAACTACTGTGGCACTTTAGGCCACTTAGTCTAATGTTGCTCCTGGTCCTGACCTTGGCCTTGGTTCTGACTACGACCCTGTGTTCTAGACCCTGGCATAGGAACTACAAAGTGTAGGACCATCTCCCTCATCTGCCTTTCCATGGGGGCAACACGACCATCAAGGAGACAGTAGCTTCTATCCACGCTCTCTGGCTGATTATCCATTCTCCTTAGGATGTTGTTGGTGATGTCTATATGGGCCATCATGTCATTCAGTCCATACCCTCTAGAGCCCCTAGAAGAGGAAGTAGTAGTAGTCCCCATAGCTTGTGGGGGAGGTGGTGGAAACACTCTAGGAGGAGGTATGTGTGGGGGAGCTGGAGGATTGGCACCATCTTGACCACCCCCATTACCACCTCCCTACTGGTCCTCTACATCCATAGGCTACTGCCCTTCTTCTTCCTCACCTGTAGTCACCTTGTCCATATCTATGGTCATCTTCTTCAGGGACTCCTGATTGAAGTCAAGGACATCAACCCCCAGCCACTCCTCATCCTCCAACTACACTCCAAAGCACTTGAAGACTTCAGTTAGGAGCTGATCATAGCAGAGGTTCTCGGACCTGCGATCCTTAGCTTTTACTACCATGGTCCACATTAGTAGGTAGGGAAGACGAATTGGAACCCCCATGTAAACACAATAGGTGACATATGCTTGTAAGACAGATACCTCATTATAGTGTCCACTGGTGGGTGGACATTCAATTGAATGGCCCTGCACACAACCTTCAGGGTAGCACGATAGTTGGCAGTTTGAGACCGCCCCACTTCATGCTTCGTAAGCATGTAGTCCATCTTTGCTTGAACATCAAAGTTTTGGAACTTGTAGTATAGGGCCCTAGGAGGACAGTAGGCCAGTTCCCCCACATTAGAAATCATCAGAATGTCCACCAACTCGGCCATCTCAAAGGATATGTCGACCCCTTTCACCCTTGAGGCGATCCTCATGTCCTCAAGTACCATAGTTCATGCACCGTAGGTTGTAGTAGAAGTACCTCACAAGCCATGGGTAGTACATTCTGTCAGACTTCAATATGTGGTACCACCCGATGGCATCAAAACGTTGATGGAGGCAGAACCGTCAGAAATCCCTTACATGTATATACTTTCCAAGGTCAACATTCCAGTACTTAAAGGTATCCCAACAGTCTTGTTCGACCACAGATCGTAACATAAGGTGATCATATTGCTCCTTTGTGGGAAGAACTCGTTGTTGAACGGTGGCACAACGGGGAAGAGCACGGCGTCCAGATATGATCACAGAGAACAAGCACCTAGGGTTTTGAGAAACCAAAAATCTCAAAAACCTACGTTAAAGAAAGAGAGGAACTCACCTTGACCACGTAGATGATGACAATCTGGTGAGAAAACATATGTAAATAGAGGGGAAGGACTGGGGCAAGCTTCCTTGGCTATCTCCTCTCTTTCTCCACAAGAAAAATAGGGTTTTGGTGAGAAAAGAATCAAACCCGGACCCTTTATATCATGTTTTAAGTCCACCAAAAACACTGGGCTAAATCTGGTGGCTGTTTCCGGTGAACAAATTTTGACAGGAATGCTTTCTATTTAGTCCACCAAAAATAGGACTGATATTTTGGTGGATTTCACCCTGTTTCTGGTGAATTTGCTCACTGTTTTTGGTGAACAGTGTAGGGTGGATTTCGGTTTTGATTTGTTTCCATATTTAAGTATTTGGGTTCTATTTACGCATGTGCACAATTATACGTTACCATGTGCAACCCCTATGCATGTTTAACCCTAACATACTACTTATACATGCAAGTGTGACTAATGAAGATTCCTCAATAGGAATCATGTTGTGCAGGAACACCCGATCCCCATTCAATGCTTCACCTCCCGCTTTGCCTACGCAAAAATAGAGGTAGACCACCCAATGTACCCGTGGCTCCACTCATTCTTATAGCCCAAGATGTTTCCGCCATAATGGCCAACATGATGCAAGGGATGGAAGAACGGCAAACCCAATTTATGGTCGGCATTGATGCTTGGATCCAATCTGCTATGGGAGCTTGAAATGCACCACCCAAATCCCCTACTCCATCAGTGCCAACCCCAATGCCCACTGGCTCGGCCACCCCTCAGACATCTAATGGGGGTGTAAGGGCAATTGCAAGGGAAAATACAAGGACAAGTTCAAGGACAAGTGCAAGGACAAGCTTAGGTACATGTGGAAGGGTGGACCGACCTGACAAAGATGATGGAAAAGTTTCAAAGACTTAAGCCCCCATACTTCTCCAATGTGGGCCAAAATCAATTATTACCATTAAGATGGATTGGGGGTATGGAGAAGGTTTTTAGGTTGATGGGATGTACCGATGAGTAAAAGATACTATGTGTGGGCTATCAACTTCAAAACGAGGCAGATACTTGGTGGAGGGCTATTGATCCCATTCTGAGGCCAAGTAACCCGAACCCCACTTGGGAAGATTTCAAAAAGATCTTTGAGAACTACTTCCCAGAGAGCTTTTGGGACAGGAGAGAGAGAGTGAGTTCTCGCACTTGGTGCAAAGGTCCCCTTTCGTACTGGAATATCAGCAACGCTTTGAGGAACTATTCTACTTTACTCCTAAGTACATCCGAAGTGATTGGGCTAAGGGCAAGAAGTTTGAAAAAGGGTTGAGGCCAAGTATTAGTTCAACAATGGTTGGGTTGAAATTATAGACTTATGCTGAGGTGGTCAAAGTAGCCAAGTCCATTGAGGACCGGCATAGAGATAACTTCACAAGAAGGAATGGGAAATAGACCCATGGGGTCGACTGATTCCAAGGGAGCAAGAAAGCTTTCTAGAGGCCTTTATATCAACCCAACTCCAGTTCAGTTTAGAAGGTCGGATGTGAGACAGGTCGCCTAATCATCTTAATCCAATGAATGATCTCAGTCCGTGGGCTCTAACCCCCGGTGTTTCCATTGTGACCAACCCAGTCACTTGGCCAGGACATGCCCCCACAGTCAGCCGGGTGATGCACCTTACACTCTACCACCCAGGCCTCAGCAGAATATGCAGCTAATAGGCCAGTACAACCACCACAGGGCAATAGACCTTATGGGAGGGTATTTGCCATGACAGCAGAGGATGCAGAAGCAACACCAGGTGTGGTGAGAGGTACTTTATTGATTACATTATTACCTGCACATGTGTTATTTGATTCAGAAGCTTTCTATTCATTTGTGTCACCAACATTTGCAAGAAAGAAGGGAATTTCACCCAAGTGCTTAACTCAGTGCTTGGTAGTTAGTACACCCACAGGGAGTGTCGTGGGTTTGAATTATTTATATGAACCATGTCCAATGAATGTTAATGGACTTGACTTGAATGCACACTTGATCGAGTTGGACATGACAAACTTCGATGTGATTTTAGGAATGGATTGGTTGTTCGCTTATAGAGCCAGTATGCTATGTGTAGAGAAGGTGATAATTTTCAGACCCCGTGAAAAGGATGAATTCACCTTTAAGGGAGATAAACCCAAAAAGGTTATTATATCGGCACTACATATAAAATGCTACTGGATCAAGGATATCAAGGTTACTTAGCATCTGCGACAGATACTGAGGTAGAGATCAAGCCATTGACTGAATTGGATGTGGTAAGGGAATTTTTCGATGTATTTTTAGATGATTTGACAAGATTACCCTTTGGCTAAGAAATAGAGTTTGTGATAGACTTACTCCCAGGGCCGGCACCCGTGTCAAAGGCTCCTTATCGCATGGCCCCCACAGAATTGAAGGAATTATAAGTACAACTTTAATATCTTTTGAAGAAGGGATTCATTGGACCTAATGCATCTGTGGGGAGCACTGGTACTATTCATCAAAAATGATGAAAGTTTGAGATTGTGCATTAATTATCGAGAGCTTAACAAGCTAACAATCAAGAACCGATATCATTTGCCAAGGATTAATGATCTATTTGATCTGCTGCAGGGTGCTAAAGTATTTTTCAAGATTGACCTTAGATTGGGCTACCACCAGCTCAGGATCAAGGGTAGTGAGGTCAGCAAAAAAGCCTTCAGATCTTGGTATGGATACTATGAGTTCTTCGTGATGTCATTTGGGTTGACCAATGCATCGGCTGCATTAATGTATTTGATGAAATGGGTATTCCAGGATGTCTTAGACAAGTTTGTGATCATATTCATATATGACATCTTGGTGTATTCCAAAAGTGCAGAGGAGCATGCTGTTCACCTAAGACTGGTATTACAACGTCTGAGAGAGAAGTAACTTTATGCCAAATTTAGCAAGTGTGAGTTCTGACTTTCACAGGTGGCATTCCTAGGCTACATTGTCTTGGATAAGGGTATAGAGGTTGATCCAGGAAAGGTGAAGGTAGTGCTAGAATGGGACACTCCTAAGAAATTGGTCGACATTCATAGTTTTCTGGGATTAGCTAGATACTACAGGAGATTTATTGAGAACTTCTCCTGCATTTTTGCACCAATGACCCGATTTACATGGAATGTGTGAAATTTGAGTGGTCCGATGCCTGTGAGAAGAGCTTCAGGGAGCTAAGGCAAAAGTTGGTATTAGCTCCGATCTTGACTATCCCAACCGGTACAGGTGGTATGGTTGTGTATAGTGATGCTTCTAAGCTGGGATTGAGCTATATATTGATGTAGTATGGGAAGGTCATTGCCTATGCATCCCACTAAATGGAGTATGAAAAGAACTACCCTACCCATGACTTGGAATTGGCAGCTGTGATATTTGACATGACGATTTGGTGGCACTATTTATATGGTGAGAAAAGTGAGATATACAGTGACCACAAGAGCCTCAAGTATTTTTTCACCCGAAAGGAGCTCAACATGAAATAGAGGCATTGTTTGGAACTGATGAAGGATAATGACTGTACTATCCATTACCATCCTAGGAAGGCTAATGTAGTAGTCGATGCATTTATTCAGAAATCTCAGGCACTGAATCACTGACCACCAATGAATATCTCATTAAGGAGGCCAGGAAGCAAGATTTGGAACTACTAGTGGAAGGCGCCACCTTATCATTATTGACATTGGTGGTGCAGCCTAGCCTAGTGGATAGAATTACTAGAGCTCAAGTTACTGATGCAGAGTTGCAGAAATTGATAGCAGACTGCAAGGAAGGAAAATAGAATGACCCGAATTTCTCCTTAACTAAAGGGGAGATTCTTAAATTCAAAGGAACATTGTGTGTGCCTAGTGATGGCGATGTGAGAGATACTATTTTGAGAGAGGCACATAGCTCTCCATACTCCATTCACCTGGTAGCACCAAAATGTACAAGGACCTAAAAGCTTCATATTGGTGGAAGGGAATGAAGAATGATGTGGCAACACATGTGTCGAGGTGCCTTACTTGCAAACAAGTCAAGGCAAAGACACAAAGACTCCATGGTTTACTACAGTCATTACCTATTCTAGAATGGAAATGGGAGAATATCACCATGGACTTTGTCACAGGATTACCTTAGCAAGGGTATAGATGCCATTTGGGTAGTTGTTGACCGCTTGACCAAAGCAGCTCACTTCTTCCTAATTAAAGTTACCTTCTCCATGGACAAGTTGGCCGAGCTATATATTGACAACATCATCCTTTTAAATGGTGTACCAATTAGCATCATCTCTAATCAAGAATCCAGATTTACTTCTAAATTTTGGACATGTGTGCAGAAGTCTATAGGTACACAACTAAATTTCAGTATGATATTTCACCACGGACCGATGGGCAGTCGGAGAGGACCATTCATACCTTGGAGGACCTACTTCGAGCATGTGCTATAGATATGAGTTATAGTTAGTCTGAGCATATCTCTCTTATTGAGTTCTCCTATAACAATAGCTATCAGGCCACCATTGATATGTCTTCGTTCAAAGCACAGTGTGGTAGGAAATGCCCGAATCCTCACTATTGAGATGAAGTTGGTGAACAACACATTCTAAGCCTAGACTTGATATAGGCCACTAGTGAGAAAGTGGGTATGATCAAAGAGAGAATTAAGGTAGCTCAGTCCAGACAAAAGAGTTATACGGATGTCAGAAGGAAGCATTTGGAGTATAATGTGTGAGACAAGGTATTCTTGCGGATCTCTCCAGTTAAAGGGGTAATGTGGTTTGGAAAGAAGGGAAAGCTGAGTCTTAGGTATATGGGACCATATGACATATTGGAGAGAATAGGACTGGTGGCACACCGGATAGCCTTACCATCAGAGTTGGAGGGTTGTCTTCTATGTATCCATGCTAAGGAAGTACATACCTGACCCAACTCATGTCTTGATATACGTACCTTATGAGTTGGATAAGGATTATGCCTACATAGAGTTCCCGAAGAAGATTGTTGACTGGAAGGACCACATCCTCCGCAATCGTATTATCTCCTTCGTTAAAGTGAAGCGGATGAACCACCCGGAACAAGAGGCCTCTTGGGAGCGAGAAGATGAAATGAAGAAGCAATAACCTAGATTTATTTGACTTACTAGGTACGTTCAATTTTGGGGATGAAATTCTTGTAAGGTGGGGGGGGATGTTACACTCGTGCCCTAACCCAGTCTAATTTGGACATTTGTGATAGATCTCTGACCGGAGCTATGGAGTATCAATGGGTTTTGGCTCATGGCAGCTCATTGCAAGAAGGGAAGGGATGACCCCACTTACTTGTGCATTTTATACCAATCCAACTGGAGAGGATTTAGGCCTTCCAGCCCTAAGAGGTAAGTAACTCAACACCTCCCTACCCGAGTTCTGGCACGTACCAAAATTGTGGAAGGATATGGCTATAACTTAGGGCAACCCCTAGGGAATGACCAAATGAGGACAACAGGCAGTCAAGGCATGACACAGCCTTAACCACTGAAAACAAGCCCACCAAAAATGCTTGGGCTGAATCCGGTGGCCTAATAGGCTGCTGGTTGGGTTTCGATGCCTGTGGCCCCACCACCTACATCTTGAGCAGCCCCAGATGACCCCACACACTCCCACACCTTCCTCATGACTTGTATAGCCCATTAGTCCAAGGAGGTAAGACCACATGTCCCGAATTGCAGAATAACCTACTTGGACCGAACAAGGCCATAAGGATATGACTTACTATAAATAGGAGAGGTGAGTTCACTTCTCACCTCTCACTTGTCCAAAAATTTGGAAGGGAGAGAAGAGAAGAGAGAAAGGAAGAGAAGGGAGAAGCTCACCTTGAATCCTGGCTTCCGCTGCCGAAATCTTGTCGGAGTTAAATGCTACACCCTCTCTACTACTCTCTTTCCTTTCATTTTGACATAGTAGTTGAGCAAGGAGGTGAACCATGATGCCGACATCTCCCAAAGCTCGGGTGAGTGTCATTTCACTCCCCTGGTGTGGTTGCCGAGCTCGAAACCAAGCCGGGTGAGCTCCGGCAACACTTGTAATCAAATGCCTAGTTAGTGTTTCCACCGTTCGATTGTCGTATTTCCCAAACATTTTGGAAAAATAGAAACTTCTTTGGCTCAAAATGGAGGCAGGGAGATCCCCCACAAACTCCATGGAATAAATCTTAGCAATCGGGCCCGAGCCGAAAAACACTAAATCCTTGGGTTCACTTCTGGGAATCCATCGGAAACAACCTAAGCTGTTTCTAATGGTATATTTTCGGTGAACCCTGAGACCTTAGGAGGCCTCTGCCAAGGCCATCGGAAGCAGGTTTGATATTTCTGGTGGATTTTAACCCTATTTTCGGTGAGTTTCCAGTGTTGTCAAAATTTGACATTGGTGGTACTCTTTGGGGCAGCCCTTGTGGGTCCCTCTTGATGTTTTCGACACATGTTAACACCTGATCACTCTTGTAGCTAGGATAGAGATAAGCACGTAATACGAGGTCGATTGTGGGTGGAACCTCAATTGACACAGAACCCAATTCAACCAAATACAACTGATGTGAGGGATGGCTGCTTTTAGTTTGTGGAGTGTTTCATATGGTTAGAACTGCTCACATGTGCTATAAATTATGAATGCTCTTTATTTGTTAAATGTATATGTGATTCTCATGACATGTTATATTCTTGAATTCTTATGATATAGAATTAGAAATTATGATATGTGATGTAAGTTGGATTGTGAGGCAAGATCCGGTGTGGCCAAGGTAAGGATGGGAGTATGAGAATGTGAATAGACTTCCGAGAGCTCAATAAGCTAAAAATCAAGAACCAAAATCCATTGCCCAGAATTGATGACTTATTTGATCAATTATAGGTGTAACTACATTCTCCAAAATTGATCTCCGATTGGGATACAATAAACACAAGAGCAGAGATTGTGATGTGAAAAAGACCGTCTTCAGAACCCGTTATGGGCATTATGAGTTCTTAGTCATGCCATTTGGGTTAACCAATGCCCTGACCGCATTCATGGAGCTAATGAATCAGGTATTTCACTATATGTTAGATAAATTTGTCATCGTCTTCATTGATGACATATTAATCTACTCCAAATGCAAGGAAGAACATGCCATCCATTTGACCTCGGCATTGTAGAGGTTGAGAGAGAAGCAACTGTATGCGAAGTTCAACAAATGTGAATTTTGGCTCAGAGAAAGATGGTTGGAGTTGATCCTGGAAAGGTGTGAAGGCAATACTTGAATCACCATCGAATATTGGAGAGATTCATAGTTTCCTAGGATTAACAGGCAACTTCAGAAGACTCAGAGAAAATTTCTCACGCATTTTCGCTCCTGTGACCCGATTAACACGAAAGAGTGTAAAGTTTGGATAGTTAAAGGATTGTGAGAAATGTTTTCAAGACCTAAAGCAGAGATTAGTGTCAGCTCTAGTACTTACCATTCCAGATGGCACTTCGGGAATGGTGGTGTATAATGATGCTTCCAAACTAGGGCTAGGCTATGTGTTGATGCAGAATGGGGAAGTCATTGCATACATGTCATGATAGATGAAGGATTATGAAAAGTGGCTACCCTATAGATGATTTGGAGTTGGCAGTTATGATCCTTGCATTAAAGATTTTCCCTCACTACCTATATAGTGAGAAAAGTGAAATTTATAGTGATCACAAGAGTTTGAAGTACTTTTTCACTCAGAAGGAGTTGAACATGAGATAGAGAAGATGGTTGGAGTTGATGAAAGATTATGACTAAACCATCAATTATCATCTTGGAAAAGCCAATGTGCTGGCAGATGCTTTGAGTAGAAAATCCCAGACATTATCTTTTGCAACCCTAATGGTGAATGAACAATCAATTGAGGAAGCAAGAAGATTGGAACTGGAATTGTTGATGAATGAGGTTACTATGTCGTTAGCTGCATTGATGATACAACCCTCTTAACTAGAGAAGATTCAAGCAACTTAGCTCACAGATAAATAATTGCTGAAAGTAATTAAGGGGATTAGGGAAGGAAACCAGAAGAATATGAATTCACATTAACTGAAGATGGAGTCCCTAAGTTCGAAAACATAGTGTGTGTACCAAAGGATGAAGGATTGAGAGAGGTGATACTACAAGAGGCACATAACTCACCTTACTCAATTCATCCTGGTAGCACCAAAATGTACAAAGATTTGAAGAAATCTTAATGGTGGAGTGGCATGAAGAAAGATGTGGCTACCTATGTAGCCAAAGCTTGAATTGCTAATAGGTCAAAGCCAAAAGGCAAAGACCCCATGGGTTACTACAACCCCTACCCATACCGAAATGGAAGTGGGAACACATAACTATGGACTTTTTCCCCAGTCTACCCCGGACTCAAAAAGGAAATGATACAATTTGGGTAATAGTAGATCACCTGACCAAAGTAGCTCACTTCATTCCCATGAAAATTATAGCTCCCTTAGAGAAACTAGCTCAGTTGTATATAGACAACATTGTCCGATTACATGGCATTCCAATTAGCATTGTCTTTGATAGAGATTCTAGATTTACATCCAAATTCTGGGGATGTGTACAAAAAGCTATGGGCCATAACTAAAGTTCAGCATGGCCTTTCACCCACAAACTGATGGCCAGTCAGAGAGTACTATTTAGACACTAGAAGAGATGCTCAGAGCTTGTGTTCTAGACAAAGAAAATAACTGGGATGAACATATGTCACTGATAGAGTTCCCGTACAACAACAACTATTAGTCAACTATTGGTAAGGCACCCTTTAAAGATCAATATAGAAAGAGGTGTAGAACCACTGTATTGGGGAAGTAGGTGAACGAAGAATTTTGGGACCAGAGCTGATTCAGTCCATTTGTGAGAAAGTGGATATGATAAGAGAGAGAATCAAGACAGCTCAATCAAGACAGAAGAGTTACAGTATGTGAGGTGGAAGGACTTAGAGTTCAATATTGGAGACAAGGTATTCCTCAAGGTCTCACCATCTAAAGGGATCAGGAGATTGGAAAGAAAGGAAAACTTAGTACTAGATACATGAGACCCTACCACATTCTAGAGAGAATTGGATTGGTAGTCTACTAAAAAGTTATATGACCTGAGTTGGACAGATATCATGATGTGTTCCAAGTGTCCATGTTGAAGAGGTACATTCTTGACCCAACACACATTTGGCCTACATACATCTACAACTTGATTCTGATTGGGGATATGTAGAACAACCTAAGGAGATTATTGATTGGAAGGAACACAACCTTCAGAATCACACTGTTTCCTATGTCAAAGTCAAGTGGAGAAACCACATGAAACAAAAAAAATCTTGGGAATGAGAAGAGGAAATGAAGAAGAGGTACCAAAGTATGTTTGGGTTATCAGGTACATCAATTTTCGAGGATGAAAATTTTCATAAAGAGGGGTGAATGTTACACCTGGGCCCGAACTTAACTATCCATTGCATGGTTACAGATGATGAGTCAGACGTAATTAGCACGAATGGCTTTTGGCTAGCGGCAATCTATTGTTGGGATGGAAAGAATGATCCCTCGTGTCACTGTTGGTCGTGCCTGCAACATTGGAAGGGATTCACACCTCCTATGAAACTTAGGTAACACTAGTAACCCTAGAAATCCTATTTGTTTAACATGTTGGGAAAGCCTGTATTATGACTAAGAAACCTCCACAAAAGTCCTCGAGCAAGTGGGACTAAGATTGGGATAACAACCTAGCCAAAAGAAACCTTTTGGGGCAACCAGATGATTTAATAGATTGACCCGATGGAAACCCCCAGAGATACCAAATGCTGCCCAATGAGGTTATTTTAAGGTGGGGCCTATGACTACCTAACCATATGCCTTAGAACCTCTCCAATGGGTGTCCACACCTCCATAGTGATGGATAATGGACAGGTGCCCTATAGAGATGGACTCACACTGTTCCACAAGCAATTAACTTAGTTTGGCCAAAAACCTACTAATTAACTAAACAGGCTTTAGTAATAAATGAGTCTATTAAAAGCCCAACTACTATTTTATTTCTCATTTACTCATTGTGCAAGTAAATGAGGTGAAAAAAGAAGAGGAAGGAGAAGGAAGAAGAAGTTGAGGAAGGAACTCCTCCAAGCAATTATTGTAAAGACTGTTCCTCCCCATTGCCAAGGTAGATCTTCCATCTCTTGTACAAGGATTTTTCCTCTTTTCCCTTTATAGAACCATAAGCTAAGCTATGGAAAGGACTGTCTATACCTTGTACCCTAAATGAGGACCTTGGTAAAGATGGAACTCATGCTTACATGACCCAACTAGGTTCATCCTAGCATATGGGTATGGGAGCCATAGAGAGAAGTACCTCAAATTGTGGAAACCACCAAGTTGAACCAAGGAGGGCTAAAATTCAAAATCTCTCACCATAGAAACTGAGGTTTCATGCCTTAGAAGGTGTAGGATGACCGTAGGAAGGAAGAGCCTTGGTTGGGAAGCTAAATAGGAGGAAAATCCCAGTTTTGGGCCAATCGGCTGACCAAATTGGTCGACCTAAGCCCATCAGTTAGTGGCATCATCTAGTGAATTTCCCTCTGGTCTAGCCACTTTTGAATTCATAATCCAGAGGACATCAACTGGTCAAGCTATTATCCGATTATAGTGACTTTGGCTTATATCTTGGGCTCAATTGGAGATCTTTGTAGGGTTTTGTTTAGTGGTTTTAAAGGAATAAAATATAATATTTATGCATGTTTTGCTAGGTTAACCTAACCTAAATGGGAGGATACGAAGTGTTACAAGAATGTTTGATTTTCTAAGTTTGAGATCAACTTAAGTGAGTGGGTGTTTTGGCTTAATTTATGGAATAATTTTGTATGTCCATAATCGTTGTCATACATATTGTGCTTTGAGATCATGATTATGCATGTGTTTATGTGAAATGGAGCATGTGTGTGTGTGTGATTACATGGAAATTGAGAATGTGACGAGGATGTAGAATGTGAGAGTGTGGATGTGGATTGTGAGGGGCACAGTAAGGCTGAAGGGGGATTTTGGTATCGTGTGCCCTTTGTGCGTGAGAATGGAATTGTTATGTTTGCATGGCTAGAGATCACATCGTTGGTGCTACAATCCCTTGCCAATAAGGGATGAGGTATTGGCTAATTATTTGAATTTTAAAAGTAACCACAAGCGTACGGATCAGTGTAACTAACTGGTCGAACACAAGGAGTACAACCACTTTATTTTAAGCTTCTTTTAGTAATGCAAAAGTGTAACAATTGATTATGGTGATCTACTTCTAACTACTATTCTAACACAAATGCATATAAAAACGTCCTAACCAACACATCTAAGGAATTTAGAATTGAAATTGCAATAAAAATTAAACGACCTAACGATTCACATCTAACCCTAACCATTCGTCATCTAGGAATTTAAATACTTAAATCACGCAATTAAAAATCAAATAAATGAATGTAAAAGTACTGAAATAAAAAGTTCTGAAAAGTAAATAAATAAGATTAAAAGGGGAAAAAGCTAGAGAGAGGCACATAAGTAGGTATCTCTACTTAGCCCGAGGGATGCACCATAAATAATATGAGCTTCCCTACTTGACCAGAGAGTACTCTTTGTAGACACCCAATTTTGTCACCCTCCTCTAGCTATAATGAAATATGGATCTTGGGCGTGACTTTCAAGCTTCCGACTGACAGAGATGCTGATAAAGACACTCCCCTATCCAAAACCCTAGAAACCCTGTGCGGGTGAGAGAGAAGGTCCATTTTTGACTTTTCATATATGAGGAAATCCAGTCAATATGATCGTATAGATGAATAGTGCTTGAAAAAATGATTTCGGCGATATATGATACTCCAAAATTGGACCGACGGATCTCCCGTAATCATCACCAGAAAAACCTATAATCACGTGCACACTGCGCGCATTGGACCAAAGGGCCAACTCGCATGCTTGCTTACTGCCTTTGGCTGTTGCCCATGGCAGTGGCGCATGGATATAGTACATGCGCACATGCACACATGCACAATGCACACAGCACATGCATGCAGCCATGCCATACACATAGCCATGCCCAGCCCCAAGGTCATGCACACACCCCTGCCACCCATGGGCCTACTGGCCTGCACCCCTGTGGGCATAGGCCCATGGCCGTGTAACCCTTTAGCCTATGCTGCCCTTGGGCCTGCTGGCCTACGCCCCTGTGGCACAGACCAGCGCCCCCGTGGCACTAGCCTGTGCCCCCGTCGGCACAGGCCCACGGCCTTGCCAACCTTACTGCCCACTGCTGCCTAGCCCTACTACCCACTGTCACCCATTGCTGCCCAGCCCTGCTACCCACTGCTCTTCACAACCATGCATGCACGCACCCGCTGCCCATACATGTACACACCCGCTGCCTATGCCTGCACCATCTCAGCCATTACCCGCGTGTCATCCGTCGTGCACCAATGACATCACCCGCACTATCTACCTAAAATTTCTCTCTCCTCTTGCTTTTTTGAAAGCCACCTTTTTTTGATTAAACTTTCTCTCTCCTCCTGCTTTTTTGAAAATTAACTTTTTTCAACTAAGCTTTCTCTCTCCCATGCTTGAAGAATACTTCGGATCTATGAAGATCTCTTCGAAGACTTGAAGAACCTCAAAAGGGGGTGGGAGACTAAGGGAAAACTTTTCCTACATAAAATTTCACTCAAGAAAGGCAGATGATTGAAGAACTTCAAAGGCCCGAAGAACACTTCGAAGATCCGAATATAAAGATCTCTCCGAAGACTTGAAGATCCTCAAGGGGGAAGGGGAGGAGAGAGGGTAGAGCTTCTCTACAAGGGATGCTCCTAGGAGGCTTAAGTGTGTAAAACCAAAGGGAGGGGGTATTTATAGATTTTTTGAACCAATGGGGAAGAAAGAGGAATTTCCTTGGCCAATGGGGTTAAAAAGTGGTTTTTCTAAACCAATGGGGTGAAAACATGAATTTTTAGACCAATGGGGTGAAAGGTAAATTTCTTTGGCCAATTGGGAAAAAGTGAATTTTTTTTGGGCCAATAAGGTAAAAAGATGCCTTTTTGGGCCAATGGAAGGTTGAGGTGTAAGGTACACTAGCAAGATAATGTAGAGTGCATAAGTAGGTGAAGAGAACATCTCTTCACCAATTCGGTCATTGGAATGCATATTCTGGCCATTGATGGCAAAACACGAGGATGGGGGAAGGTGCACGAGGCATGCATAAGCGCATGGGGCAGGCAGGGGCACAGGCGAGGCAGGTGGGGTGCATGGTGCAGGCAGGGCGCATAGAGCAGGTAGGGCATGCGTGGGGTGGTGGCAGGGGCTCCTAGGGCTGGCAGGGTTGCGGGGCACTAGCAGGGGCTCCCAGGGTTGGCAAGGGCACTGGGTGCTGGCAGCGGCACGCGGCAAGCAAGGGCATAGGGCGCTGACAGGGGCATGTAGGGTTGGCAGGGGCACGGGAGGATGGGAGGATGGCAGGGGCGTAATTCTGAGTACTATGCATCCGTATGGTCACCTAAGACCGAATTCCTTCATATATGAAACATCATAATTGGACCATTCTTTTCTCTCACATGGGATTTTTTTATTTTTTTTGGGTGAGCATGGAATGTTTCTAGGTTGGATTACCTCAATCAATTATCATCTCTATCGATCATAAGTAAGAAGTTTCATCCAAGATCCGTAACTCATCATACCCGGAGGAGGGTGATAAAATTGGGTGTCTACAGAATGCCCCTCTTTAGCCGAGGCCTGTGCCAACAGCCGAAGGACAAAGAAAAGAACGATCACATTTTATCACCCGGAGCATGTACCGCCACCATCTTGCTCATTAATGATGAAGTTGAAAATGCAACAGGTAATGTCTCTTAAGAACTTTAAAGTTTATGACTTATCTGGGCTGCCGATTATAGGAAAGAAAATCGCTGCTCTACCAATCCTGCAAAAGACGTTAGTACTTGATCTTTGACTTTTCCTAGGCTAGGCTTCCATGTGCAAGTCTAGGGAATTCTGGTCTCCAAGCTGGATATTTCGAGTCAATCTGGGCTATCTAGGACAATTGATTACAAGAAATAAATTCTCTACTCTTCCAATCTTGCAAAAGACAAAAATATTTGATTTTTGGATTTTTCTCGACTGGGCTTCCATATGCCAGTTTTGAGAATTTGGTCTCCAGGCTGGGTCTTTCGAACAAATCTGGGCTATCTGGGACTATTGACTACAAGAAAGAAATTCGCTGCTCTTTCAATCTTGCAAAGGACAAAAATATTTTATTGTTGAATTTTCCTTGGCTGGGCTTCCAATGTGCCAATTTAGGGAAATGATCAATGAGAGCGGGCCACTCGGAGCCGATTCAAAGAGATTGGGCCACCTGATGCCGGTTCAATGAGATTGGACCACCTGGGGTCGGTTCAATGAGATTGGGCCACATGGGGCCGGTTCAATGAGATTGGGCCACCTGGGGCCGGTTCAATGAGATTGGGCCACCTGGGGCCGGTTTAATGAGATTCTTTCGTTCCTTGATTTTTGCCTTTTGTCCTTTGATTGGGATTCTTGAATTTGAACCCTTGATTTGGATTCTTGAATTTGGACCCTTGATATGGATTTTTTCCTTTCACATGTATTGGCTTTGAATTTTACTTTCTTTTTTGAATTTGACTTTCACCTTTTACATGCATGTGATGTAATTTTTATCTACCACTTGAATTTGCTTTGTATTTCACCTTCCACTTAGATTTGATTTTCACCTTCCACTTTCATGTGATGTAATTTTTATCTACCAATTGAATTTGCTTTGTATTTCACCTTCCACTTGAATTTAATTTTCACTTCCACTTTCATGTGATGTAATTTTTATCTACCAATTGAATTTACTTTGAATTTTATATTTTGTATTTTGTGATAAGAATCTTTGAGTTGCATCTTGGAATTAGAATCATTTTTTTGAGCAAATGAATTTTTTAACCATAAAATGGTCCCCCCTCCTATCCATTCCCTATTCCAATTTTTCTGAGTTGGGAACGATTTGTGAGCGAGTGAGCTCGAGTTTTTGAATCTTCTCGAAGATTCAAAGATTTTTGCATTTTTTGGGTTTCTTCAAATTTTTTCCAAAGATCTTCAAGTTTTCCTTTAAGTTCTTCATCTTCCCCTTGAAGATCTTCATAGTTCTTGAGGAGGGGACCATTTGGAGAATTTAAAGTATTTTCGGGCCTTTTTGGAAATTGTGAAACTTCTTAGGGTTCCTTATAATTTTGAGAAATATGGCCGAAAGAAGAAAGAGAAGGACCCGGGGAGGAATCCAGTTGGATGGCAGAGAGAGCCATGGTACATCTTCCCAGGGGTATGATTGTCTCGCGGATTGGCACACTGGGCGGACGCCCTATAGGACCCAGGACCACATATGCAACTCTGCATGGGGCACATGGGTGAGTCCTACATTTTACTTTATTTATTCATTATTTTTTTGTATTTATTTATTATTATTATTTATTCATTATTTTTTTTATTTATTCATTTTATTTAGAGATTCAACGAGGGAGTACCACACATTGGCTAGATATGGTCATCCAAATTCGGTCCAGGACTGGCACCATGTGCTTCCTCACAAGGTTAAGGGATTAGTAGATTCTTCTTACCTGAGCCGATTGGCCTTGCTGGAGACCAAGAAGTTTAGCCCGGCATTGGCTGGAGCCCTGATGGAGTGGTGGTGGGTGAGTACACACTCCTTCCATCTCCCCACTGGTGAGATTACGATCACACCCCTGTGCTTCTATGCTTTGACAAGTATACCATTTGAGGGGAGGCCCCTATCCCTTCTTGAGACTCTGACAGCACAAGATTTCATAAAATTGATGGGCATTGACATCCAAGGGATCAGAAACATGTTTGTTTAGGCAAAATCAGTGCCCATTGGATGAGAATGGATCTGAGGGTGAACCCAAGTAACTTCGTGTAGATAACCTACTCTTTCCTTCTATTTACTGTGACACAGTGTCTCTTTAGGTGGAGTGGATATTCACATGACTGCCCTCTTCCGGAACATTTAGGAGGTAGACTTTTGGGATTAGGGTGGGGCACCCTATACTTACCTGTTGCAGACCCTCGATCGTCTGTCATATGGAGATCAGGGCCTCAAGGGAGTAGGCTACATTCTCTAGGTGACTTTACACATTTCATTTTGTTCTTTTTTTTTTTTTATTTGATTGGACCTCCTTATTTTGATCTTTCAATTCAGCCCTGGTGTTATGAACACTTAGAGATTATGGCCCCCTACTGAAGGATCCTCGAAGCTCACCCTTCCCTATAGCCACAAGATGGGGAATTAGTCGGGTATTAAGGGGTCGGCGCCATCCTTCTGGGACCACTGCCCGCTCTCTCCTGAGTGGACTCACAGAGGTAAGTAATGTTTACTATCAAATTTCCCTTTGCCTTGTGCTGTACTTACCTCTTCTTGGCTTTGCAGGTTAATTAGAGACCATTTCAGCACCTTCGGTTTCCTAAACCTAACGAAGTTTCTTGGGCCAAGTACTTAACAGAGAATCGTGTCCTATTTAGGGGTATCTGGGGCCATGCTTTGTATTTAGGAGAGCGTGTCACACCCCAGTGGTCTAATTCTGCCATGGACTCCCCTCCTTATCTTCCTCCACCTACTATGCATCATCCAGAGCGTATCCCTACGGATCAGGTAGAGGGATTGGCTGAAGGAGTATGGGATGACTCTTTCTTAGATCAGGGTAGGGATTATGGGACCTTCCTTGAGGAGCAAATGGTCTGCGCTCCTTTCAGTCCTAGAGAGCCACTGGTATGTTTTCCCTCTTAAGCATCCTTTTCATATTTCAAATCCTTCTTTTTTCTTTTTATTAATGTTCTTTCAGTGGAGGACATGGCATGTAGACCCTCCTCCCACTCAGCCACAAATAGGTGTTGTTCCCTCATCCCAAGCTGGGTCTTCTATTGTTGTGAGTGGATCCCTCAGGATGGCTATCATTCCTTTTCATGGTTTTCCAGGCTGGTCCTTTCCCAATGCAACCCATCCTGGTATCCCTCAGCTCCTGGAGTGTAAACTGGACAAAGACGCTTCTCTCAGACTACCCATTCCGTATGACTATGTGAGTATCCAAACAACTCTCATTTGATTGGTTCTTAACTTCTTTTGACTGACATGCTCTTTCTCAGGTGTCTCTAAAGGTCTATACCGAGATCAGGAGAATGCACCAGAGTTTATGTGAGGTAGTGCTTGACAAGGTATCATCCTTTTCTTTGCCTTTTACTTCTTCTTTATCACTTCTTTTCTTAATCATTCCCTATGTTTCCTAGGAAGGGGAGAACAACGTCTTAAGGAGACAGGTCAGCTCTTATCAACAAGAGAATACCCAGTAGTAGATGCAGATTGAGGATCTCACACAGAGATTGGCGAGCTCGGGATTAACACCTACTAGCTCTCCGACCTTACATGAGGATGACATCGAGTATGGTTCAGATGAGGATTTTGACTCCTAGGGATTTGTTCCTACAGTTCCTATAAACACAAACATATGCATATCTTTTCTTTTTCTTTTTCCCTCCCCATGTTTATTTGTTATTATTATTTTTTATTTTTCTTTTGCCAAATTTAGCATTTTATGAATGGAAATCTATCTTTAGGCATAAAGAAAATCTCCCTTTGTTTGTAGTTTTGAATCATTTTTTTTAGGCATAATCAATTTCACAACTTAAGTCTTCATTAGAATAATCAGGATAACACGAAAGTCCAAATATCTCTTCATTTTACTACTAGGTGAATTATATGAAAATAACTTTCCTACCATTAATAGGATAGGTAGGTAACAATATAGGGGGATAGTGCTTGGGATGGGTAAAATTTCACCTACTCCTCCGGGTCTTCTTCTTTCAATCCATACTGTCAGCTAATGTACGTAGGCAAGTAAAAAGACGTGTGAGTCAATCCCATCAACCTGACGTAATTGCATCTAGGGGTCTTCATCAGAAAATCCTCTTATGGCTTCCCTAGGTATCTCCATGCAATATCCTTTATAGTTCTTCCTTGTAGGTACTCTTTCCAATCAACATTGAGCTTGAATTCCAGGGCTTCCCTCCTTTCTTGGAAACAAAGAGCTCTGAGTTGACATCCATTTAACGGCTTGATCAGCTTCAGTTTCTCAAGTAGCCATAGTTGAAAAATAGCAGGACTTCTATGATAATGATCAAGTCCAAATCTACGACTATGGCTCATGTCATCAAGTCCTTTGAATGTCTCTGCAAGGACTGTAGGAATGATATCTCCTTCTTTCTACAATTTCTTTACCACCTCTATTAGAACAAGTGATGCACCATGTCTAGGAGTTCGGAGAACATAACGAGCTATCATGCACAGTAGATAAGTATCCTGTGATCTTTGCTGATGGATTCCCCCTAGTGGTAGGTACCAAATGAAGATCCTGACCACCTTCAGAATGTCAATCTTCCCATATCTAATAAGTTGCTTCATTTCCTCCTTTTCCCATCCAAAAAAGTTCTGAATCTCCTCTGAGTGGTCTTTTTTCAAAGATGGTTGAATCAGCTTGTCTTTAGGTGGAGATAGCATATAAACTCAGAATTCTTCAAGAGTTGGATAGACTTTAACCAACCCAAACCAAAATACATGAAGATCAACATCCCAGTGCTGAGGCAGCTATCGAAGAAGATTGTGATGTAGTTCTATGCACCCAATTTGGCTGAGCATTGACATACTTGTAGATTCTAGCAGTCCTGGTGTCACTATGTTTATATCCATGGTCCATTTCCTCAATGTCTCATCCAAAGAGTCCATGACTTTTCCTGAAACCATCATAAGTAAAGAAAATATGTGATGATTTGCCGAAGTATCACTTATTAGTTGTTGACACAACCAAACCTTTTCCTCTGTAGCATCAAACTCTTTTTTTTTTTAATTTACCAATTCTTTTTGACTAATCAAGGGTGGGGAATAAGCTGGCCTTGCTATACAGGTGCTGGGTGGTGACTTTTGGAGGATGAAATTCTAGATAAGAATTTGGAGGACCATAGGTGAATGACAGATACCTAATGGTCTTGTATGCCAAATGGCGATTCTTGGGGGACACAAGCTATGATGATCTTTGTAGATACCTTGATTATTAATCTAGGAACCAATTTGTTGTCTTAAGATTGTTGAGACCACACTTGCACATGTCAAGTTGCCTACGTATCCCTTAAGAGGAATCAGGTCAGCGTAGTTCGGGCTATTTGCCCTATCAGACATAATATTTCTTGAGTTGATCCACGTTGACCAATCCGGGTATTTCTTCGCCGTTGTAGTCTATGAGTTTTACAACTTTTCCTGGTAGAATCTCTTTGATAGTGAATGGGCCACTTCAGTTGGTCCTGAATTTCCCTCTTGGGTCATGTGAGGGTAGTGGCCGGAGATGGACTTGCATCCTGCCCAACTCTCCTCTCTTTCTCTTTCATATGTCAGGGGAGGGGTTTGTGTCATGTGTGCTTTTCTTGCTGGCCCCGCACCACCATATTTCCGCTTGGAGATACGTGGAGGCCTATCTCATAGGAGTGTAAAATTCATCATTTGAGATAAGGGTTTGATGATGGTCTAATACGGGGATTGGGATCATAAAAATGGGGGTTTGGGGTCGCCACCTAGGGTTATGGGCCTAGGACCCAGGGGTGGGCCCAATCCTTGAAAAAAGGGTTCGAAGTTTGGTCTAGTCCAGAGATTAGGGTAAGTGTCAGGTTGTAGAATTGGGAAGGTGTTAGGCACCCAATCTACCCAGTTCAACCGGTTTTCCTACTAGATGCTTAAGAATGAACATTGTCCATAATTATTACTATTCCACATGCATAGCAAAGTTATCACACATATATACATTAATTAAATTCAAAATACTATATACCCTAAAACAAGGTCTATATAAAGTCTATATGATGATAAGTGGGTTGAGAAACTGTACCTAAACTTAACCCTTGTTTCGGGTCAAGAGGGTGGGCCCCTGATTAGTACCGACTCAAACTGTCTTTCATGTTCTCCTGGCTTAGGGGAAGATGGTCTTGACCTCCAACTTCCTTTCTTGAGAGATGTTGACTGTGATGGTATACGGACAGGGTTCCGACTATGAACGGTTTCTTTCAGATTTGGATTTGGACAGCGCTTCGGTTAGGGAAGGCTATTCCTGAGCTTAGAATGAAGTGGCACTCCGACAGAGCTTCTGCTGGGGATAGGCTAGGGGAGGGATATGCTGAGGTGGCACTCTAGCAGAGCTTCCACTGGGGATAGGCTAGGGGAAGGCTAGGCTAAGGCTGAGGTGGCACTTCGTTGATAATGGCTATTTCTGGAAAGATTCTAGGGGCACTCAGACAGGGCTTCCGCTAGGAATGAATATTTTTGGAAAGAAATAGATTAACCTAAAAATGGAATGAAGATCTCTAAATTCCCGAAGAACACTTTAAAGATCTGAACAGAGTTCCAGATCTTGACAAAGATCTCTTCATAAACCCGAAGAACCTCAAGGGGGGTTTCTATTTTTGGTAAAACTCAAGAACACTCAAAGGAGGGGATTGAAGAACCAATTATTTTTGGCAATAACTGGATTGGACTAAAAACTTGGATTGAAGATCTTCAGAGTCTCGAAGAACACTTCAAAAATCTGAACAAGATTTTGGATCTTGACGAAGATCGCTCTAAAGACCGGAAGAAAATCAAGAGAGGGAGGGGAGGAGGGAGGGCAGAGCTTCACTACTATGGAGTAAGGTGGGGTTGTTTTGTGTGCAAAATCCAAAGGAGTGGCATATTTATAGGTTTTTCTAGCCAATGGGAAAGTGGGAACATCTTTATCCAACAGATGAAAGAGGGTTTTTTAACTAAAGTGGGTAAAGAGGGATTTTATACAATAAGTAAAAAGGGGTTCTCGGACCAAAATGGGTGAAGAAGGCTTTTATGCAATGGGTAAAAAAGGGTTTTTTGGGGAGAGAGAACCCTTAGTAAAAAAGGGGGTGAAGAGGGAATTTCTTCACCCATCAGGTCAGGGGAATATCAATCGCGGCCATTGACGGTAGTACATGAGACTGAGCCGAAGTGCATGGGACATGGTCAGTATAGGCGAGCAGGCGATGTGTACAAGGTGTGTCAGCAATGTCATGAGTGTGTGGTGCATGGCATGCAGGGTAATGGCATGGGTGTGTGGGTAGTGGCATGGGTGGTAGGGGCAGCACACATAGGCAGCACACAGGAACAACATGCATAGGCAGCAGTGGCAGCACACATGGGCGACAGGGGCAACACATATGGGAGGCAAGCATGGGTGGTAGGGGCAACACATATGGGCAGCATGCATGGGCAGTAGTGGCAGCACAGATGGACAACATGCATATGTGTAGGGTGGGGGCACGGTTTTGTGCCCACAGGGGCGTGGACCTATGCATACGGGGGCACGAGCTTATGCCCGTGGGGACGCAAGTCCTTGCATGCTGGGGCGTGGGCCTGTGCACGTGGGGGCCCAGGCTGCTGGGCAGGGCACATGGCACCATGTGCTGCATAGGCAGTAGCCATGTGCTACTGCCATGGGCAGCAAGCATGCGTGTGAGCTGGCCTGCTGGCTAGCGCGTGCAGCGCTCGCGATTTATGGATTTTTCTGGTGACGATCATGGGAGATCCATTGGTCCAATTTTGACGTGCTATATATTATTGGAATCGTACTTTCGAGTACTATGCATCCGTACGGTCATCTTGATCAGATTCCTTCGTATATAAAATGTCAAAATTGGACCCTCTTCTCTCCCACGCGAGGGTTTCTAGGGTTTCAGGAAGGGGAGTGTTTTCAGGTTATTTAGGTGGGTAGAGGATGAATTTTAGGGTGTTGGGGGTAGGTAGGGGATTTTTTTAGGTTTTTAGCGGGACTGTCTGTATGCATGGCATACGTGCGGGAAAGTGTAATTTTTTGGGATGATCGTGGGAAATCCGTAGGTTCAATTTTGACGTGTCATATATCGTTGGAATTATATTTTTGAGCACTATCCATCTATATGGTCATCTTGACCATATTCCTTCATATATAGAAATTCAAAATTGGACACTCTTGTCTCTCGCGCGAAGGTTTCCAGGGTTTTGGGTAGGGGAATGTTTCCATCATCATCTCTATTGATTGAAAGCCGGAAGTCACATCCAAGGTCTACATTTCATCATAGCCAGAGGGGGTGAAAAATTTGGGTGTCTACAGAATGCCCCTCTTTGGCCGAGGCCTGTGCCAATGGCCGAAGGCAAAGAAAAAAATGACCACATTTTTTCACCTAGAGCATGTACTGCCGTCATCTTGCTCATTCATGACAAAGTTGAAATATGCAACAGATAATATCTCTCAACTCTTTAGGACTGCCGATTGTGGGAAAGGAATTTGCTGCTCTTCCAATCCTATTAGAAGATGTTAAACTACCATTTTATAGAGAATTGAGCCCTCCCTGCAGAAAATGTTAGTACATGAAGAATGTTCTTCCTAGGCTGGACTTTCATCTACCAATCCTAGGGATTTGTCCATCATTTGCAGAGATTTGAGCCCTCCCTGCAAGAGATGTTAGTACATGAAAAATGTTCTTCCTAGGCTGGACTTCCATCTGCCAGTCTTAGGGATTTGTCCATCATTTGCAGAGATTTTAGCCCTCCCTGCAGAAGATGTTAGTACATGAAAATTGTTCTTCCTAGGCTGGACTTCCATCTGCCAGTCCTAGGGTTTTGTCCATCATTTGTAGAGTTTTAAGCCTTCCCTGCAGAAGATGTTAGTACATGAAAAATGTTCCTCCTAGGTTGGACTTCCATCTGCCAGTCCTAGGGTTTTGTCCATTTTTTGCGGAGATTTGATCCTTCCCTATAGAAGATGTTAGTACATAAAAAATGTTCTTCCTAGGCTAGACTTCCATCTTCCAGCCTAGGGTTTTTGGTCTTCCAGGCGGGTTCTTTCGAACCGGTCTGGGCTATCTGGTCTTCTAGGCAAGTTCTTTCAAACCGGCCTAGGCTATATGGTCTCCAGATGGGTTCTTTTGAATTGGTCTAGGCTACCTGGGACCAGGTCAATGAGATTGGACCATTGGGTTAAAGCCCCTAGTTCTTAATCATTTAGGTTTTGAACTTTTGGTTTTTGATTTGGAATCTTTGATCTTTGCTTTTGATTTGATTTTTTATTCTTGATTTGTAATCTCAAAAAAAAAAAAAAATTTTTTGGGAAAACAAATTTTTTCCTATAAAATGGTCCCCCTGCCTTATCCATTATTCATTCTAACATTTCTGGGTGAAGTGAGTGGGTTTTGAGTTTTTGGAGCCCTCAGGTTTTTCTTGAAGTTCTCCTTCTTATTCTTGAAGTCTTTCATCTTGTTTTTGAAAATCTCCATCTTACTCTTGAAGATCTTGAAGATCTTCATCTTGTTCTTGAGGGAGGAGTCATGTAGAGAATTTGATATTCTTGTGGGCTTTTGTGTAAATGAAAAAATTTTTGGGGTTTCCTACAAATTGGAAAACTTTATGGGGCTTCTTGTGATTTCTAAAATTATGGCTGAAAGGAGAAAGAGAAAGACTTTTGGAGAAATCCAGTTGGAGAGTTGCAGCAGTTCTTCCCACAGGGATGAGGGCTTGGCTGATTGGTACTCCGGGCAAACTCTTCACAACAGTTGAAACCACATCTACAACTCTGTATGGGGTTCTTGGGTAAGTCTTTATATTTTATTCATTATTTTGATAATCTTTTATTCTTGTTTTGTTTTTTTTTTTATACATTCTTTATTCCCATTAGCATGAGGGAAGGGAACCACCTACCCTGGCCTTGTATGGCCATCCGAACATGGTTCAGTCATGGCATAGGATGTTTCCCGTAGAGTGAAGGAGGTAGTTGATGCATCATACCTATGCCGGCTAGCCCTTGTAGAGACCCAAAGGTTTAATTCGGCACTGGAAGGGGCCCTGATGGAGCGGTGGTGACTGAGTACTCATTCTTTTCATCTCCTTGTTGGCGAGATCACCATCACGCCTCTGTGCTTTTATGCCTTGACGGGCATACCATTTACGGGTAGACCCATAACCCGACCTAGGATTCTGACTGTTAGGGAGTTCGCAAACTTGACTGGCATTACCATTGCAGTTGGCCAGACACACATCTGTCTAGGGAAGATAAGTTCCCGATGGTGGAAAGTCAGCTTAGGGGAAAACCCAGCAACATGTCATAGGTGGCCCATTATTTCTTGCTGTTTGCGGTGGGTCAGTGCCTTTTCAATGACCTCCGAGAGGGAGTAGATATCCATCTGGTGTTCTTCCTCCAAGATCTTCGTACAGTAGATTCTTGGGTCTGGGGTGGCGTCGCCTATGCATATCTCTTACGGACCCTAGACTTGTCATATGGAGATAGGGGCCTCAAGGGAGCAGGCTACATTCTTCAGGTAACTTTCCTTCCTGTACCCATTTCCTTTCATTCATTTGGATTGCACTTTCTTACTTTAATCTCTTGAAACAACCCTAGTGCTTTGAGCACTTGGAGACCCTCAGGCATTCTTCTTCCCTGTAGCCACGAGGTGGGGGGGACAATCAGGTGATCAGGGCTCGGAGCCATCCTCTGGGGACCATTGCTCGTTCTCTTTTGAACGATCTCACTAAGGTATACCATGTTTGACACTGAAATTCCTTCTATCTCATGTTGTACTTACTTTTTCTTGGATTTGCATGTCACCTAGAGACCATTCCATTGCCATGTATTTCCAAATTCTGAAGGATTCACATTGGCCAAATACTTATTCGAGAGCTGAGTCCTTTTCCGGGGCATTTGGGGCCATGCCTAGTATTTGGGAGAGAGAGTAGTACCCCAGTGGTCAGATATCGAGTCACGCCACTCTCTCGGTCTTCCTCCATCCACTATGCACTGCCCAGAGATCATCCTAGCAGACGAGATGAAGTATTTGGCCGACGGAGTATGGGATGACTCATTTCTTGACTAGAATAGGGACTACAGAGCCTTCCTGGAGGAGATAGTATGCACCCTACTTGGTCTTGATGGTCCAGTGGTATGTTGCCCTTTCTTGAATATTTTCTTCCAATTTTTTTTTGTTTTGATCTTGACTGATGTTCTTTCAGGAGAGAGTGCGACATGTAGATCTTTCTACTATTCAGTCGCATACCAGTGCTGTTGATCCTTCACAAGCGGGACCCTCTACTAGTGCAGGTGGGTCTCTCAAAGTTGCTAGCACCCCCTTCCGTGGTTTCCCTACTTTCCCAATGCGGCCAAACCCAGTCTCCCTCATCTTCTGGAGTGGAAGACAAATGTAGATGCTTCCCTTGGGCTGCCCATTCCTTATGACTACATGAGTATCTGATCATCCTTCCATTGACTCTTGACTTCTTTTGGCTGATAGGCTCTTTCTCAGGTGTCTCCAAGATCTATTCTAAGATCAGGAGGATGCATTATGGCATATGTGAGACAATTGTTGCTAAGGTATTTCATACTTTCCCCCTTTTTCATTTTGTCCTTCTTTCATTATTCTTCTTCTTGATCCTTTCCTATATTCCTTAGGATGGGAGGATTGCCACCTTAGAGAGCCAAGTCAATTCTCATAAGCAGGAAATTGCACAGTGGGATGCACTGATTTGGGATATGACACAGAGACTGGAGTAGGCTGGATTAGCATCCGCGGGTTCCTTGGTACTCCATGGGGATGATTCAGAGTATGGTTCAGATGATGACTTTTGACCCATAGGGATGTGTTCCTATATTTCCTGTAAACACAAACACATGTATATTTTCCTTTTTCTTTTTCCCTCCCCTTGTTTGTTCATTTTAGCATCTTATGAATGAAACCTATCTTTGACACAAAGAAGATCTTTCTTTTGTTTTTGTTTGTTTGCAATGTTTAGGCATAATCAATTCCATAACTTAAGTTATAATTAGAATAATTGGGATAACACGAGATTCCAAATACTTCCTCATTCCATTTTCAAGTGAATGACATGAAAAGGGGTACAATCTTCCTACCACAAATGGGATAGGTGAGTAACAAGGTGGGGAGACAATTCTTAAAGTGGGTGAAAATTCACTAGCTCCTTTGGGTCCGTCACCTCGAGCCCATATTGTCAGCTGATGTACATAGGAAAATAAAAGGATGTGTGGGTCAATCCCATCAACCTGACATAATTGTAGCTAGGGGTCTTCATCAGAAAATCTTCTTGTGGCCTCCTTGGGCACCTCTATTCAATATCTTGCACAGTCCTTTCCTGCAGGTGCTTCTCCCAATCAGTGATAAGGCCGAATTTCAAAACTTCCCTCTTGTCTTGGTAGCAAAGAGCTTCGAGTGGGCCTTCTTTTAATGGTTTGGTTAGCTTCAGTTTCTCGAGGAGCCAAATCTGGAAGATAGTAGGACTCCCTTGATAACTATCTAGTCTGAATTTGTGGCCATAGCTCATATCATCAAATCCCTTGAGTGTTTCTGCAAGTACCGTAGGGATGATGTTACCTCCCTTCTTCAACTGTTTTACTACCTCAATTAGAATGGACAGTGCACCACATTTGGGAGTGCAGAGAACATAATGAGCTATCATGTAGAGTAAATAAGTGTCATGTGATCTCTGTTGATGGATTCCTCCCATTGGTGGATATTGGACGAAGATCTGGGCCACCTTTAGAATGTCGATCTTCTCATACCTGAAAAATTGCTTCACTTCCTCTTCTTTCCATCCAAAGAAGTCCTGAATTTCCTCTGAATAATCTTTCTTCAAAGATGGTTAGAGAAAACTGCCTTTGGGTGGAGATAACATACAATCCCTGAATTCTTTGAGAGTTAGGCAGATCTCTACTAATCCAAACTGAAATATATGCAGGTTGGCATCCCAGTGTTGAGGCACCTGCTGGTGTAATTGGTGATGTAGCTTCATCCATCCAATCTGGCCGAGAAATGACACATTCATGGATTCCAGCAATCCTGGCACCCTCATGCTCATGTCGAAGGTCCATTTCCTCAACGTCTCATCCAGTGAGCCCATGACATTTCCTGAAGCCATCACAAACAATGAGATATGATGATTTTTCAAAGCATTACTCATTAGCTAATGACTCAAATAAGCCTTTACCATTGTTGCATCAATCTCTTCATTTTTTGATTGATTAAGGGCGGGGAATAAACTGGCCTTGATAAACTGGATCTGGGTGGCGATTTTCTTTTAGGGGATAAAATCTTGGATAAGAATGGACGGGCCATAGGTGAATGAAAGATACCTAATGGCCTTGTATGCCAAATGGTGATTCTTGGGGGATAGAATCTTGGATAAGAAGTGACGGACCAATTGGTGGATGACAGACACCTAATGGCCTTTCATGCCAAATGGAAATTCTTAAGGGACACAAACTATGATGATCTTTTAATATACTTTGATTATTAATTAAGGAACCAATTTATTGCCTTTAAATGGTTGAGACCACACTTGCACATGTCAAGTTGCCTACGTATCCCTCGAAAGGAATTAGGTCTGATGTAGTTTAGGCTATTCACCGTTTCAGACATAATATTTCTTGAGTTGATCTATGTTGACCAGTCCGGGTATTTCTTAACCATTGTGGTCTATGATTTTCACAGATTTTCCTGGTAGAATTTCTTTGACAACGAATAGGCCGCTCCAATTGGGCCTGAATTTTTCTCTTGGGTCATGAATTGGGGCTTTTTGTTCTGGAAGAATAGGTTCATCCACCAATATGTGGCAGGGCTTCACATTTTTGTTAAAGGCCCAGGCCATTCTCAGTTGATACTTTTTCAGATTATCCATGGCTTTCATGCGCCTTTCATCGAGAAAATTGAGCTCGTCATGTCTGGCCTTCACCCACTCTCCTTTAGGTAGTTAAATATCAAGAAGTACCCTTAGGGATGGTACCAAAATTTTCACAGGTAAAATCGCCTCAACCCCATATACCAAAGAGAAAGGTGTTTCCCCCGTCAAGGATCGTACAGAAGTCTGATATGCCCACAAGGCAAGGGATAACTTATCAGCCCAATGCTTTTGCGTTTCTGCCATTTTTTACAGGATGACTTTGATGTTCTTGTTAGCTACTTCCACTGCCCCATTGGTCTGCGGCCTATAAGTGGTAGATCGATGCCTTCTGATTCCAAACTTTGTGTAGATTTTGTCAGTCTTGCCCCAGAAATAGGATCCCTAATTTGATATCAATTCTTTAGGTACTCCATATCGCATAATGATATTTTCTTGGATGAATTTGGGCACCTTAGTAGATGTGAGGACTACATAGGACTGAGCTTCTACCCACTTAATGAAATAATCAATGGCTACCAGGATGAACTCGTGGCCATTGGATGCCTTAGGGTTGACTTTTCCAATGATATCGATGCCCCAAGTGGAGAATGGCCAAGGTGACTGAGCAAATGAAGCTCAGTTGGTAGGATATCTATGATGTTAGCAAATATCTAATACTTGTGGTATTTTCTGACAAAGTGCATGCAATTTTCTTCCATTGTGTTCCAGTAATATCCCAGCCTGAGGATCTTCTTAGATAACATCTGGGCATTTATGTGGGGTCCATAAAGACCTTGATGAATTTCCTCTATGATGGTTGTAGCTTGTTCTTCATCCACACACAACAATTGTATTCCGTCATAGGATCTCTTGCATAATAGATCCTCTTGAAGAATAAACTGGGTGGCATATCTTCTCATAAACTTATTTTCTCTGTCAGTTGCTTCAACCGAGTACTTCTTTTCTCTGATGAAGTCCACTATGTGAGCAAACTATGACTGACCATCCACAATGAGAGAGTTCACCGAATTTTGATAAATGAGCCTACTTCTTTGTTCCACTAGGAACGGTTAAACCCTAGCTATAGGGTTGCATTCTACCATGGAAGCCAAGGTTGCAAGGGCATCAACAAACCTATTGTTATCTCTCTGGAAGTATTTGAACGAGATCTTCCCAAAGTGTTCAGCCACCTCTTCCAGATGTTCTTGATATGGCTTCAACTTTTTGTCTCTGGTCTTCCATTTTCCCTGCATCTGGCAAATGACGATGGATGAATCACCGTAAACCTTGATCCTTTTCGCACGAATAGTCAAAGCAGTTTCATCCCTAAAGCACAAGCTTCATATTCAGCAATATTGTTGGTATAATGGAAGTCAAGGCGAAAGGATGAAGGTAAATAAAGGCCCTCAGGAGTGACAAGCAATATTCCTGCACCACATCCCTTCTGATTGGCTGCTCCATTAAAGAATAACTTCCATTCAGTAATTGTATCTTCTTCCTCTATCGCTGCGATTCCTTCATCAGGAAAGGCATCATCAAAGGATCTTTCATCTTTTATGGGGTGGCCAACCAAATGATTGGCTATGGCCTACCCTTTGATAGATTTTTGAGTAACCTAGGTGATGTCAAACTCTGACAGTAAAAGCAATCAACAGGCCATCCTTCCGGTTAGGGCTGGTTTCTCGAAGAGGTATTTGATGGGATCTATCCTTGAAATCAAGTGCAACGGATAGGAAACCATGTAGTGTCGCAACCTTTTCATTGTCCAAATCAATGCAGCATAAGTTCTTTCCAAAGATGTATCCCGTGTCTTATATTCTAGGAACTTCTTACTGAGGTAATATATGGCATGCTCTGCCCCTTCTTTCGCCTCGTTCTGTGCTAGCAAAGAGCCCATGGAATATTCCCCCATAGATAAGTACAAGAGAATTGGTTCTCCTTCCACCGGTGGTGTCAATACTGATGGGTTCATGAGGTATCCCTTGATTTTGTCAAAAGCTTGTTGGCATTGGTCATTCCATTTCATGGGCTGATCCTTCTTCAGCAACTTGAAAATTGGTTCACAGATTGTAGTCAACTGAGCTATGAATCTACTAATATACTGGATGTGACCCAAAAATCCTTGTATTTGCTTCTTAGTCCGAGGTATGGGCATTTCTTGAATTGCCTTGATCTTGACAGAGTCAACCTCAATGCCTCTTTCACTCACCAAGAAGCCTAACAACTTTCCCACTGTTGTCCCGAATACACATTTCTGAGGGTTCAACTTCAGCTGATACTTCTTGATTCTTTCAAAGAAACGCCTTAGCGTGGGAATATGCCCCTGCCGACCTTTTGACTTTATTATCATGTCATCCACATAGGCTTCCACATCTTTGTTCATCATATCATGCAATATGGCAGTAGCTGCTCTCTAATAAGTTGCCTTCAGTCTAAAGAGCATCATCTTGTAACAATAGGTTCCCCACGTAGTGGTAAAGGCTGTCTTCTCACGATCTTCTGGGTGCATGCTTATTTGGTTGTATCACGAGAATCCATCCATAAATGATAACAAAGCATGCCCCATCATATTATCCACCAATACATCAATATAAGGTAATGGGAAGTCATCTTTAGGGCTCACTTTGTTAAGATCTCAGAAGTCCATGCACATTCATACCTTGCTATCTTTCTTTGGTACTGGTACAATGTTGGCCAACAATTGGGGGTACTTTACCACTTGTAGAAAACCTCTATTCCATTGCTTCACAACTTTTTCTCTGATCTTCTTACTCCATTTTGGCCACATTCTTCGGAGCTTCTTTTTTATTGGCTTTGCCCTAGGGTAGGCCAACAATCGATGCTACATGATGTTAGGGTCGATACCAGGCATATTCTCATAAGACTAAGCAAAGACCTCGGCGAATTCCTTTAGAAGAATAATCATCTGTTCCGCTTCTTCATCATCAAGGGTAGTGCCAATTTTTACCTCTCAAAGGCATTGGTTGGTTCTTAGATTAATAACCTGAGTATCCTTAAGGATGGGTTGGGCTTTCTTTTGTTTGCATTGTTTTATTGATTCTTGATATTTATTAAGATCATCATCAGAAAAAGGAGGCAAGTCATACTCGGAATCAAAAATTTCATTTATAAAAGGAGTAACAGACTAGATATACAAGGACTCTAGACTCTCCTCAAGAGGGGAGGTTGACACAGAATCATAAACAACAGACGTGACTACAGACTTGATAACTAGCTTGATGCTTTTTCCAGGGGTATTCAGGCTAGTTGACTCAACAACATGAGCAAACTTGAAGTTTTCTTTAATGCTTGTCTAGTTCAGGAGTGGTTCAGTGGCTTAATGGATGAGGAGGTGTAGCAAAGGGTCTTCTTCTCCTTTTGAGAAAGTTACTGCTACTTCTTCAATGGCGAAATGATTCTTTTGGATATGTGCCTACTTCTTCACAAATACCAACTGGTCAATCTTGTGCTCTCGAAAGCCAAACTTTCTGAGGGGTGAAGATTGGTGGAGACTGCTCAATCCTTTTTCTATAAAGTCCATCTTGTCAAGCCTATTGAGGGATGCCATCCCGGTGCCTCAGTCACATCTTTGACCACCCTCACGGACCTTCCCATTGCAGTTGATTCGGGCACAATACATACAAACCATCTTTCTTTGTGCTCTTCTTTGCTTTGCATACGCACTTCTTCCTCTAAAAGGACGAGGCTTGAGCTCATGTAGCTCTCGGGCTCTTGGTTCTTGTAGGGGGAGCAAATGTAGCTTTTTAAATCAATGGGAAGTGGTAGACTCCAGGTAAATCTCATCTTCTTTTTCCATTCTCTTTTAAGGAGGACTCGAGGACTTGGTGCCTCCTTTGATCGGATCAATGATGTAGGGTCGTCAGAGGAAGACCCAATCTCAATTAGTGTAATTTCTGCTATCCCAGTGATGCAACTATCTTGATCACTTTTATTGACTAGAATTTTTTGTTGTTCCACTTCATGAGTTACCTAGTCGAACTCGTCTTGGAAAAATACTTCAAATCTTGGTTGCATCTTTGCTGCGGTTTCATCAAACCATGGCTCCACATTTCCACAGAAGGGGAAATCCTCTCCTTATTTTACAAAATACCCATTGAGAGTAGGGTAGTAAGAGACGGAGATCTTCCTATTCATCCTCAGTACTTTCTATCCTTTGACTGTTGGAGGAGTGTACCCGAGACCAATCTTTCCTTTGATCACTGCCAAACTAGGCCGCTTTGGAACTCCTTGATGATATTATCCTAGCCCCATGCTAGGAAAATATTGTATATTATTCATCATTTGATTCACTGGCAGACTATAGATGGCTTCGTAGTTAGCTGGGATTCCTCCTTTGGCACTTCTTTGGCAATGGCTGCACAAGTTGTGTCTAATTCAAAACCACTTAATTGGACCTCCTGGTCTTGCTCTTCCCCATTTTCAATGTTGGCTAAGGTATTAACCACTTTGGGATCCCCGGCTACTGTGATCACCTTTCCTTCATGAATGAACTTCATTTTTTGATGGAGCCTAGAGGACACTACCTTCGCAGGATGCAACCAAGGCCTTCCCAGGAGCATATTAAAGGTCACCGATATATCAATGACTTAGAAATCAATATCAAACTTCATCGAGCCAATCTTTATGGCAAGGGTAATGATGCCAAGGATCTTCCTCTTAGTATTGTCATATGCCCGTATGGTTTGGGTGGTCAGCCTCATTTCTTCCAAGTTGATGCCAATACTCTTTTTCGATCTCAATGGTAGCACATTCAAAGTAGACCCGTTGTCCACAAGAACCTGGGGAACCACCTTGTCAAGACATTCTACTGTGATGTGGAGAGCTCGATTGTGTTGGGCTCCTTTAGGAAGCTCTAAATCCAAGAACATCAGAGATTGCATCGCATATGTTGCCCCTATTATATGTGCCAGATGGGCCAGATTTATCTCGATAGGCACCTATACATTGGTGAGAGACTTCAAAACTGCTTCACGGTGTGTAGGGGATGCCGTCAACAATCCTTAAATTGAGATATTTGTTTAGGACTTCTTGAGTTGAGCCAAGACTGGGTTCTCTGGCTCTTTCTTCAAGCTACTAGTTCCAACCTCACTTGTCCTTGACTGTTCCACTGCTAAAGCCTTGCCTTTGTAGTCTTTTCCACTTCTAGTTTCCATCACGTTGACAGGTTTCTTCACAATAATCTCTATGGGATAACCATCTTCATCATCACTATTTTTTATGCTGATTATACCTACCATGGGATCATCCTCTTCTTCTGATTCTCCCTCCTTGCTTGGAGTGGGAATTCGACGTCCTCCATAAATATCTATAGCCTTGGCTCGCAACTTCTTGAATACATTGGAAAGCTGTTGGAATGTAGTGTCTACTGCCTCTACGAATGTGTCATCTGGCCCTATTTCCTCTAGATCATTCAACTACCCATGGTAGTAATGATCACTGATGGTTACTTCACCTAGCATGTTGTCAATTTCTTCCACTCTTTCTTGCATCCTTAATGTGTTTGAGTACACTTCACTCAGCTTTTCTTCCATCTCTAATGCGGATTCCGGTTCATCCAGATAAACTTGCATCAACTCTCTAGATTCTTCATCACTTTTTGAATCTAATGTAGAATCATCTCCTTTCATGCAGAGGGAAGGGTAAATGCCACCTGTCGGATCAGCTATTAGATCATCACCACAAATAGCATAGGCTGAGAAACATGTCGGATGATCTGGTGAATAATATTCCGACTCATCATCATTGTCATTGTACCAAGGCCCTTGGTAGTCATCCTAGTCTAGATACCCATCATCCTCTTGAGAATCAGAGTCATCTCCATTCTTCTCATCTTTCATCTCATCATCCTCTGTACCACTACCTATGTGGATTAGGGAGACATGCTGTTTGATTTGTTCTCCGACTGACAATGCTATTACTGCCCTGAGGAGATCCTCTGTGACTTCTTCAACTACTTCTGGATTGTCCTCTAAAGATACAACGGGCTGGATTAGAGAAGTGGGATCACCCTCCTGGTCTTCTCCTAAAGCATTCACTGATCCTGTTGATGAGGTCATCTTTGGGGAATCTGGTAGTGCAAGCATATCCTTCCAATCGTACCCGTCCGTCCATCCTTCTTTTGGGTTATATATCGAACCTGGAGAATGGGATTGGTATGAAGGTGATGAGGGATATAAAGTGGGATGATATAAAGATGATGTAATGTGAGATGTAGGATATGAGGATTGGGGGTGATAGGATGAGGAAATTCCTTCTTCTTAATGGTGAGGGGAAGGTTGATGATATGGCAAAGGCTGATAATATGGTAAAGGTGGAAGGTATGGTGGAGGTTGGTAATATGGTACGGTGGATTCTTCTATTGATGAGGAAGGATAAACGGCGGGAGTTTGATCTTCTGATTCTTCTTCTGATGATTCTCATCTTCTGGGAGTCCTTATGACTCTAGCCCCTTGACTCATGAGTTTTCTATAAGTGCGGGCATTCATATGGTTTTTCCAAACTCTAGGTACAATGAGTTGAGTGGGGTCACTCTCTGTGGCTTCTTCATCTAGATTGTTCATATGATCAGGGAGTGGATTGGTGTTGACATTAGGAGATTGTTTGACCTTGACTTCAATGGTCCCGTGGTCTACCAAGTCCTAGATCGCATGTAGGAGACCTATGCATCTTTCAGTGGTGTGCCCTTTCTGAGTATGGTAAGCACAATATTCATAATCCCTATATCAAGTTGGAGGAGGGTTGCTGATTGCTCTTTGGAGCCACTGTCCCTAGTAATCCCTATTTCTTTAACTTCTCATACATTATTATCATGGGCATTCCCAAATCAAAAAACTACCTTTTTGGACGAGGGGCCTTCTGGGAGGGTGCATCTGCTTAAATTATGAATGGCTACAAAGAAGTGGCTGGCGGGCTTGACTGCTAAACTGCACTCACCATATTAGTTTCTAGACCCTTTCCCCATCCAACTCTAGTGTTCTTACTTGCGTCTTGGGATGATCCTTGATACTGGGCTTCCCTTAGGATTCTGTTCTCCACCCGTGTGCCAGTGGCAATTAAGGCATCAAAAGTCTATAGATGTTGGTAGTAAAGAACATCATAATAAGGCTTTGACAAGTTCTCTATCAACATCTCTACTTGCTCTGCTTCTGAAGGCCGATTTGCCATCTTGGTGGCCTTATCCCTAAACCTCATCAAGAAGGCAGTGAATCCTTCTCTAGCTTGTTGCCTCAACGTCTCAAGCTCTCGTTGCTTCACATCCACTTTGGTGTTGTATGAGTACTATTTGGTTAAGGCTTTCACGACTATTGCCCAATTTTGAGTTTGGGATGACTCTAACTGTGTGAGCCACCTTAGTGCTGGTCCCGATGAGGTTAACATGAAGGCTTACCCCATCTGGTTATCTGTAAGTTGCCATGACTCGGCGTTGTTGAGAAAAACTTTGAGGTGAGCCTTAGGGTCTCCTGACCCATCAAACCTGTCAGTCTGCCACTTGAATTTCTCTAGAATCCTTGCCCCAGAAAAGAAACTCATTTCATCTAACATTACTGCTTGGCTTTCTAAACTCTTCCCTGCTTGGAACATATTTTCTAACTTTTTCAACTGCTCCCTGACTTTCCTTTCTCTGTTCGTTTCTGGAGATTCCATTTGAACTTGTGCTGCAAATTCCTCTTCCTCATCTTCAATCACTACCCTGGGAGGAGGGACCCTGGAGTAGGCTCCCCGTTGATTATTTAGATGGGTGGGTGAGGCTCCTCTTGGGCTGGTTAGTCTGACTTGCTCCGATTCTCCTGAGTCAACTCTGGATAAGTTCCCACGATAACTTGTAGCTCCATTCTGTCCCACATCTCTCGTAGCCGGTGTCGGTTCACTCCTGGGATGAGCTCTGGGAGGGTTCTAAAGGGCATGTAATATCTGAGCTATCCCTCTCTTGACTTCAGCCATTTCTATTTGCAAGGTCTCTATGGCTTCACAGGACTATTCGGGTGATTCAGAGTCGTGTGGATCCATACTCACTGGGCTATAATCACTTGGTAGTAGACAATATTGGAGAGATGATGGAGGTGATGCTGGACTTAAGCTAGTCAATTGATTACCCTGACGCGTCCGAAGGGACTGCAAAGAATACTTGAGTTGTGGAATTGTGCCTGAACCAAAAGTGGTTTATTTTAGGATTCTTAAATTCCCATACCCTTGTTCACACATTCACTAAATTAACAACCAATGATTCATCCAAAGTTAGTTCGCTTAATGGTAGGGAGTGGATAGGGGTCGATGCCCCTAGTCCACTTGATACCATAAGCAGGAGAGTCATACAAAAGGGCTTGTCGAGAATATTCCCATAAGACATTCCATATGATAAAGTCATGCTTTCCTTGCTCTTTTTCCCACTAGGTGTCCTTCCTCCTGATTTTCTCGGGACTTCTTGGGACTTTACATGACTCTGACAGGATTGCCCCTAAGTCCATATTTGGACATTTTTCTTAAGGAGGAGGGACACTTTTTATCCGAAACCCACTTAGGAAAGTAATTTTTTACGATGGGAATATAATGTAGGAATATTCCTTTTCAAGACCACAAACAAGTTCTACAGTTAGCTTATGGTGCTCCTAGCTTCTTCATCTATTTTCTACATGATGTTGAGTATGCAGTGGATGCAATAGGACCAATAAGGCTTCTTGAGTAGGATCTATATAAGCAAAGTATGTGATCCTTTTGATATATCCGTAGGTATGAGATCAAGGGGCTTACTTCCTTGCCTATTACTCGTGACTACACACGAGGTTAAGCAATTGGCCATAAGGTGTTGGAACCGTGAGTGATTGTGTGCAAAAGTGTAATGCAGGGTAACCATCAATCTCAGAATGCCATAAAGTGCATGGACCACCCTGAGGGTGCTGGCACAATTATGGACATCTTCACCATTTGATGATACATTCAATCTCAGAATGTCATAAAGTGCGTGGACCTCCCCGAGGGTGCTGGCACAATTACGACATCCTCGCCGTTTGATGATACCTTCCATTCTTATATAGGAAGCAGGTATCATTTGATCTCAGAGTACTTTCTATAACAAGCGCTGACCTCTCCGAGGGTACGGGCATGACAGGGAGTCCCTCGCCAAATGATTTCACTTCGAGTGTGATGCAAGATACGATTAGTGAATACAATTACAAACATGGGGTTAGCCAAACACATTTTCAAAAAAATGTGATGGAAAATGTTCTTGCATTTAAAGGCAGCATCTAGTATTGAAAGCTTGACATTTATCCCCAGCAGAGTCGCCACTGTGAGGGTAGCGGCCGGAGAAGGAATTGCATCTCATCCAACTCTCCTCTCTTTCTCTCTTTCTCTCTTTCATGTGTGAGGGGAGGGGTTTGTGTCATGTGTGCTTTGCTTGTGGGCCCCGTACCACCATATTACCGCTTGGAGATACGTGGAGGCCTATTTCGTAGGAGTGTAAAATTCATCATTTGAGACAAGGGTTTGATGATGGTCTAATACGGGGATGGGTTAGAGTCACCACTTAGGGTTATGGGCCTAGGACCCAGGGGTGGGCCCAATTTCTGAGAAAAGGGCTCAAAGTTGGTTTGGTCTAGAGATTATGGTAAGTGTCAGGTTATAGAATTGGGAAGGTGTTAGGCACCCAATCTACCCGGTTCGACTGGTTTTTCTACTAGATGCTTAAGAATGAACATTTTCCACAATTATTACTATTCCACATGCATGGCTATGTTATCACACATATACACATTAACTGAATTTAAACTACTATATACACTAAAACAAGGTCTATATAAAGTCTACATGATGATAAGTGGGTTGAGAAACTGTACCTGAACTTAACCCCTGTTTCGGGTCAAGAAGGGTGGGCCCTTGATTAGTACCAGCTCGGACTGTCTTTCGTGTTCTTTTGGCTCAGGGAAGATGGTCTTGACCTCCAACTTCCTTTCTTGAGAGTTGCTGACTATGATGATATACAGACAGGGTTTCAACTAGGAGCAGTTTCTTTCGGATTTGGATTCGGACAGAGCTTCGGCTAGGGAAGGCTAGTTTTGGATTTGGATTCGGATAGAACTTTGGCTAGGGAAGGCTATTCCAAGGCTTAGGATGAAGTGGCACTCAGGCAGAGCTTCCCCTGGGGATAGGCTATGGGAGGCTAGGCTGAGGTGGCACTCTGGCAGAGCTTCCACTAGGGATAAGCTAGGGGAGGGCTAGGCTGAGGTGGCACTTTAGTAGAGCTTCCGCTAGGAATGGCTATTTCTAGAAAGATTCTAGGGGCACTCGGACAGGGCTTCCGCTAGGAACGAATATTTTTGGAATGAAACGGATTGACCTAAAAATGGACTGAAGATCTCCAAAGTCCTGAAAAACACTTTCAAGATCCAAACTCTATTCGGACCTTGACAAAGATCTCTTAGTAGACCTGAAGAATCTCAAGGGGGGTTTCTATTTCTGGAAAAACTCAAGAACACTCAAAGGAGGGGATTGAAGAACACACTATTTTTGGCAAAAACTGGATTGGACTAAGAACTTGGATTGAAGATCTTCAAAGTCTCGAAGAACACTTCGAAGATCAGAATAAGATTTAAGATCTCGACGAAGATCGCTCCAAAGACTCGAAGAAAATCAAGAGGGGGAGGGGAGGAGAGAGGGCAGAGCTTCAGTACTTTAGAGTGCGGTAGGGTTGTTTCGTGTGTAAAATCCAAAGGAGGGGGTATTTATAGGTTTTTCTAGCCAATGGAGAAGAGGGAACATCTTTATCCAATAGACGAAAGAGGGTTTTTTAACTAAAGTGGGTAAAGAGGGCTTCATACAATGTGTAAAAAGGGTTTTTTTGGGGAGAGAGAACCCTTAGTAAAACAGGGTTTTTTGGTCTTAAGTGGGCGAAGAGGGAATTTCTTCACCCACTGGGTCAGGGGAATATCAATCCTGGCCATTGACGACGGTGCAAGAGATTGGGCCAAAGTGCATGAGGCATGGTTAGTATAGGCGGGCAGCCGATGTGTACAAGTTGTGCAGGAATTGTCATGAATGTGCGGCGCATGGAACTCGGGGTAGTTGCATGGGTGGTAGGGGCAGCACACATGGGGAACATGCATGGGCAGCAGTGGTAGCACACATGGGAGGCAAGGGCAGCACACATGGGCAGCAGTGACAGCACAAATGGGAGGCAAGGGCAGCACACATGGACAGCATGCATGAGCAGCAGTGGCAGCACACATGGGCGGCAAGGGCAGCACACATGGGCAGCATGCATTTGTGCAAGGCGGGGACACGAGCCAATGCACGCGAGGGCATGGGTTTGTACCCACGGGGGTGTGGGCCTATGCACATTGGGGGGCAAGCCTATGCACATGGGGGCCAGGGCCTGTGCACGCCTAGGTGTGGGCCTATACACACAGGGGTGGGGGCCTGTGCACGCAGGGGCGCAGGCCAGTGCATGTGGGGGTACGAGCTATTGGGAGGGGCTGGTATGGCGTGTGGCACATGGCACCATGGCTAGGACCATGTGCTGCAGCCATGGGCAGCAAGCATGCGTGATTTATGAATTTTTTTGGTGACGTTAACGAGAGATCCGTTGGTCCGATTTTGACATGCCATATATCATTGGGGTTGTACTTTCGAGCACTATCCATCTGTACAGTCATCTTGATCGAATTCTTTATTGTATAAAAGTCAAAATTGGACCCTCTTCTCTCTCGCGTGAGGGTTTCTAAGGTTTCAAGTAGGGGAGTGTTCTCGGGTTACCTGGGTGGGTAGAGGATGAATTTTAGGGTGTTTGGGGTAGGTAGGGGATTTTTCTAGGCTTCTAGCAGGACTGTTCAAGTGCACATCATATGTGCGAGAAAGTATAATTTTTTGGGTTTGATCATGAGAGATCTGTCGGTTTGATTTTGACGTGTCGTATATCATTAAAATCTTATTTTCGAGCACTATCCATCTATATGGTCATCTTAACTAGATTCCTTCGTATATAGTAAGTCAAAATTGGACCCTCTTCTCTCCCGCGTGGGGGTTTCTAGGGTTTTGGTTAGGGGAATGTTTCCATCATCATCTCTATTGATTGGAAGCCAGAAGTCACGTCCAAGATCCACATTTCATCATAGCTGGAGGAGGGTGACAAAATTGGGTGTCTACAAGTCATGAATTGGGGCTCTTTGTTCTTGAAGAACAAGTTCACTCTCTTCTTTGTGACGGGGCTTCACATTCTTGTTGAATGCCCTTGCCATTCTCAGTTGATATTTCTTTAGGTTATCCATTGCCTTCATAAGCCTTTCATCAAGAAAATTAAGCTCGTCGTGTCTGGCTTTCACCCATTCTCCTTCAGGTAACTGACTATCCAAAAGCACCCTTAGGGATGGTTCTAGGATTTCTATGGGCAGAACCACCTCAACCCTGTATACCAAAGAAAAAGGAGTTGCCTCTGTCGAGGATCGTATAGAAGTTCAATATGCCTATAAAGCAAGTGGTAACTTATTTACCCAATCCTTATGTGTTTTGGCCATTTTCTGTAGGATTATCTTGATGTTCTTGTTAGGTACATCTACTGCTCCATTGGTTTGCGACCTGTAAGTGGTAAAGCAATGTCTTTTGATACCGAACTTCGTGTAAATTTTATCAGTTTTGCCCCAAAAATGGGATCCCTGATTTGATATCAGCTCTTGAGGCACTCCATATCGGCAAATGTTGTTTTCTTGGATGAATTTTGCTACCTTAGCCGATGTGAGGACTGTATATGATTGAACTTCTACCCACTTGGTGAAATAATCAATGGCTACCAAGATGAATTTGTGACCATTGGATGCTTTGGGGTTGACCTTCCCAATTATATCAATGCCCCAAGTAGAGAACGGCCAAGGAGAACTAAGTGAGTGCAATTCCATTGGCGGGATGTGTATGATATTGGTAAATATCTGACATTTGTGGCAATTCTTAACAAAACTCACACAATCTACTTCCATTGTGTTCCAATAGTATATCAGCCTGAGAATCTTCTTAGCTAGCATTTTGGCATTCATATGGGGTCCGCAAAGGCCTTGATGAATTTTCTCCATGATTTTAATAGCTAGCTTTTCATCCACGCACAACAACTGTATTCCATCATAGGACCTCTTGTATAACAAGTCTCCTTGAAGATAAACTGGGTGCCATATCTCCTTAAAAATTTCTTTTCTTTTCTCTTTCTATGGCTTCAGCTGGGTATTTCCTTTCTCTGATGAAGTCCACAATATAAGAAAACCAAGACCGACCATCTATAGTGAGAGAGTTCACCGAATTTTGATAAATGGGTCTGCTTCTTTGTCCCACTAAGAATGGTTGGACTCTAGCCAAAGGGTTGCATTCTACTATGGAAGCCAAGGTTGCAAGGGCATCGGCAAATCGATTGTTATCTCTCTAGAAATATTCGAATGAGATCTTCTCAAAGTGTCTAATCACTTCTTCCAAATGTTCTTGATACAGCTTCAGCTTCTCATCCTTAGTCTTCGACTTTCCTTGTGTCTGAAAAATGACAATGGATGAATCTTCATACACATTGATCCTTTTCACCCTAAGAGTCAACTCTATTTCCAGTCCCAATGCACAAGCTCATATTCAGCAATATTGTTGGTACAGGGACAATCGAGGCAGAATGACGAAGGCAAGTAAAGGCCATTAGGGGTGACGAGCAATATTCTCGCACCACACCCCTTTTATTAGCCACTCCATCAAAGAATAACTGCCATTCATTAACAGTCACACCCCATTCTCACAGAACCGGATCGGTGACCGAGTTAACACCTGTTAATCCAAAACCTGCTAGGATCATCTGATACAGTAACCACAACACAACATACACATATATTAAACAAAGCAAATTTTGTAATTCAGTGGAAGTCTTACATGTACATACCTATAAATACCCCAATACTGTTGATACCCAAATCTTATTACTTAGTACATATACAAGTGGGCCCATAGGCATGATATATACACAAGAATTACAATTTAAACATCCAGAGCACAAAAGGGGTAACATCATAAAATAATCAAAAAGAATCCTGGGTTGGTATCAATGTTATTGTCTCGTAACATAACTCTCACATGGGCACTCGGCCTCGTGCCTAAGATCTTCTGGGACCCACTAGTCTTCAACTAAAAACTCCACAGTGGGTCCCAACTCTAGCTCCTCAGCCGGGTAACCTGCAAGATCATCTAAAAAGTGGTGTACACGTGGGATGAAGTCACTAGCCCAGTAAGTGAAAAGAAAGACCAAGCAATCATTCGTAATAAAAATGTACTTATATCTATGCAAGTCCAATTTTATTATCTTAAACCACCTAAAAATCACATCTAAGTCATAGGTCATATGCTACTAGCAACCATAGTGTGTGTGCCTCGGGTATGAGCCATGAACCCCATTAAAGTAAAATGGCTCTCACCTTGCATTAATTTAAAAGCAGTACGATTGGCCCTCTTGTTATATCATCAAAGTTAGTGACCATTCTAGTGATCGGTTGGGCGTAATCTAACTGCCACTGTTGGTACACAACCTCGGGCTTCCCCCCAGTGATATACCCAACACCTAAATCCCTTCTAGAAAGAATCATAGCACAGGGTTATGTTATTCCTAACCACATGCTCCTATATGAGATAATACAACTGTATAGTGCCACCGCGTCCCATTCCACGAGGCACCAATGCATTCGTGTCCAAGTCGACTACGGCATCTAGTCTAGCAATGCATCATATTCAATAATTTAAAGTCATCCATCTCATATCTCAAAGTAGGAATAAGCATTTAACAATTAAAAATATTAGCATATAAAGCCATAAATGAATTTCATAATGCACACATCAATGCATGCAAATGGCATTCGAGGATGACTAGGCTACACACAATAATGAAATGATGACATGGTTAGCCTACAAAAATAATGGAATGATGTAAAAAACACTCAAAAAATAAAGCCAATGTCCTCTTCCTACTTACCTAATTGTGTACAATGATCTCCCTTGGTACAAGAAAGATCTAGTATGCGATGACACGAGTTTTTAATGAAACCTAGCATAAAAGAGGTTGAGCTTAGTTCATCTCCACTTTAGGCTCATAACCAATAAGGTATGATGATCCCAAGGTGTTTAAAATCACTAGAGAAGGTTGCCTAATGAATTTGGGCCCAATCAGAACCCAAGAAGTCAGATTGGTGGGTCAACTAGTAGGCAAGGCACCCACCAATCCCTGCTCGCCTATCGACCGAGGGACATTGCCAAGACCGACGGGCTAGGTGCCCACTGGTCCTTACTAGTTGATCGACGCAGGGCCTTACCTGGACTAGCTGGCCAGGAGCGATGGGCCAAGTGCCCACTGGTCCTTGCTTGTCACTCGACCCAGGGGCTCTACCTGGACCGGTGGGCTTGGATTGGTGGGTCCATCCACTTTCAGGGCACCCACCAATCAGAACCAAGATTTTGCTGTTCACTCCCAATCTTCATCCCAACTTGTGGAAAACACCACGGTTCGATTCAACTATATTTTCCATAAATCTAAGGTTCCATATCACGATTCCAACTTAGATCTAGGTTCAATTCAAAGTTCCAAGCTTGGGTTTTACCTCTTTGCTCAAGAACACTTCAAAAACCTCAAATCTTCTCTTTAGCTAAAGAGATCAATAAGTGCTTCTCAAATCTTGCAATTTCTTCCTCTAAAACCTTTACAAACAATATGTAGGTCCTTTATTAAACCTTAGATTCACATTCTCAAGAGATATCAACAAGATTTAAAGGATTCCTACCCAAATCAAATGAGAAAGAGATGGCTTTTCCCGGATGAAATGAAACATTTGATTCATGTAATAGGAGAAAGATTCTCCATTCTTTAGCTGGAAGATATGTGGCCATAAAGAGGGATTAAGTGAACAGAGATTGACAGGGTGGTAGAGTCGTGAACACTTGTTTCTTCCATATATTTGGACCTTAGCTCCATGGAACAAATATGCTACTACTGAAACATGGAGAATTGAAATCTGTAGATCAAACACTATGTATGGATGGTATGAACTGCCTAAACAAGAATTCTTGAACGACGAACAACCAGAGCCTATTACTCACTACATCCAAAAATTTCACTTAGGGTTTCTTAAGGGTTTAAGAAATATAGATTTTACTCACCTCAAATCGTAGATCTCGAGATGAGGATCACTAATCTAGCATCAAAATCGAAAGGTTCAATCCTGACAATGAACAACAATCATCTTCTTCCCCATTTCTTCCTTCTTCTTCCCTTCTCTCTCCTTCTTTTCTCTCTTTTCTTTAATCCTCTCACCCACCGTGTAAAACAATAAATAAGGGTGAAGAAAGTAATAAATGCTATTTATAGTGGGGTCAAAATATCTAAAGATCAGAGTGATAGGTCACACTGGTGAGTCTGACCCACCTATGACCACCCACCAATTGGCCAAAACTTAGCCAAAACATTGGGATTTTCGATGGGGCTCGGCCCTAACATGTATTCCACTATTGGTAATCAATGAAATTGCATACTTAATATAAAATATGGCCACATACCTTTATTGCATGTACATAGCCCGGTGATATGTGCAAGTGCACGGCTTGGGCACACAGACTTCATTAGGCACCGACTTTAGTTCATCTGGCCAGCATGATTGTAGAGTCACCCTTACCATCATGTTCCATAAGGTACTTACCTCGGCTCACTCGGGTTCAGGTCCTGCAAGACCAAATCGAACCAACTGGGAAATTAGATTGGATTTAGAGAGTAGGGGTATCACACTAGCTACATCTTCTTCTATTGCCATGATCTCTTCATCTGGGACGTAATCATCCAGAACTCTTCCATCTTCCATGGGGTGGGCAGCCAAATGATCGGCTATAGCTTGCCCTTTGATAGATTTTTGAGCAACATAGGTGATATTAAACTCTGATAACAATAGTAACCACTGAGCCATCCTTCCTATTAGAGCTGGTTTCTCAAAGAGGTACTTGATTGAATCCATCCTTGAGATCAAACGTACTAGATAAGCTACCAAGTAGTGTTGTAGCCTTTTCTTTGCCCAAATCAGTGTAGCGCATGTTCTTTCCAAAGATGTGTACCGTGCCTTATACTCCTAGAACTTCTTATTGAGGTAGTATATGGTATGTTCTAGCTCTTTTTCTGTCTCATTTTGTGTTAGCAACGAGCCCATGGAATATTCTCCCACTGATAAGTACTACAGAAGTGGTTCTCCTTCCACCAGTGGTGTCAATACTGGTGGGTTCATGAGGTATCCTTTGATCTTATCAAAAGTTATTGGCATTGGTCATTCCATTTCATGGGCTGATCCTTCTTCAGTAATTTGAAAATTGGTTCGTAGATCGTAGTCAACTGTGCTATGAACCTATTAATATACTTGATGTGACCCAAACATCCTCGTATCTGCTTCTTAGTCCGAGGTGTGGGCATCTCCTGAATTGCCTTGATCTTGATAGGGTTGACTTCGATGCCTCTTTCACTTACCAAGAAACCCAACATTTTTCCTGTTGTTGCCCCAACTACACACTTTTGAGGATTCAACGTTAGCTGATACTTCTTGATTCTTTCAAAGAATCGTCTTAGTGCGGGAATATGCATTTGTGAATCTCTTGACTTCACTATCATGTCATCCACATAGACTTCCACATCTTTGTTCATCATGTCATGCAATATGGTTGTAGCTGTTCTTTGATAAGTTACTCCAGCATTCTTTAGTCCAAAAGGCATCACTTTATAACGATAGGTTCCCCATGGAGTGGTGAAGGCTATCTTCTCACGATCCTCTAGGTGCATGCTCACTTGATTGTATCCTAAGAATCCATCCATAAATGATAATAAGGCGTGCCTTGTTATATTGTCCACCAATACATCAATGTGAGGTAATGGGAAGTCATCTTTGGGGCTTACCTTGTTAAGATCTCGGAAGTCTACGCACATTCGTACCTTGCCTCTTTGGCACTGGTACTATGTTGGCCAACCAATGGGAGTATTTTACCACTTATAGAAATCATGCATTCTACTGCTTTGTAACTTCTTCTTTGATCTTTTCACTCCATTTTGGCTGCATTCTTCTGAGCTTCTGTTTCACTAACTTTGCTCCAGGGTAGGTTGGCAATCGATTTTCATGATATTGGGGTCTATACCAGGCATATCTTCATAAGACCAAGCAAAGACTTTGACGAACTCCTTCAGAAGACTAATCATATATTCTGCTTCTTCATCATCTAAGGTGGTACTAATTTTTACCTCTCGAAGGCATTGGTCGGTTCCTAAATTAATAACCCGGGTATCCTCAATGATGAGTTGGGATTTCTTTAGTTTGCATTATTTTATTAACTCTTGATATTTATTAAGATCATCATCAGAAAAAGGAGGCAAGTCATACTCGGAATAAAAAATTTTATTTATGAAAGAAGGAGTACCAGACTCAACATACATAGACTCTGGATTTTCCTTGAGAGGCAAGGCCGACTCATAATCATAAACAGAAGACTTAACAACTTACTCGACTACAGATCCGATAACTGATTTTATGCTTTTATCAGTGGTATTCAGGCCGGTTGACTCTATAGCATGAGTAAACTTGAAGTTCTCCCCAATGCTTGTCCAGTTTAGGAGTGGGTCAATGGCTTAATGGATGAGCAGATGCGGTAGGGGGCCTTCAATGGTGCTAACAAGGTTGTCTTTGATAGGTACTTGCTTCTTTACAAATTCAAGCTGATCTATTTCATATTCTCTAAAGCTGAACTTCTTAAAGGGTGAAGATTGGTGGAGATTACTCAATCCTCTTTCTATAAATTCTAACTTTTCAAGCCTACTAATTGAGGCCATCCCTGCTCCTCAATCACGTCTCTGACCACCATCATTGGTCTTCCCATTGCAGTTGATTCGGGCACAGTGCATGTAGGCCAGCATTCTTTGTGCTCTTCTTTTCTTTGCATATACACTCCTCCCTTGAAAAAGGTCTGTGCTTGAGCTCATGTAGTTCTTGAGCTCATGGTTCTCGCAGAAATGAACAGATGTGGTTCTTCATATCAGTAGGAAGTTGTAAAATCCAAATGATTCTTACCTTCTTTTCCCACTCTCTCTTCAGGAGGACTTGGGGGCTTGGTACTTCCTTTGACAGGATTAGTGTTATAGGGTTGTTAGAGGAGAACCCTTCTTCAATCAATGCTACTTCCACTATTCTAGTGATGTAGTTGTCCCGTTCTCTTTCCTTGGCTTGTTGTTGTTCTACCTCTTGAGTCACCTAGTCAAACTCATCTTGAAAGAACACCTTGGATACTGGTTGTATCTATGTGGCGGTTTCGTCAAACCACCGCTCAACATTACCTCAAAAGGGAAAATCTTCTCCTTCCCTTACAATATAACCATTGAGAGTGGGGTAGTAAGAGACGGATATTTTCCTGGTCATTCTTAGTATCTTTTGTCCCTTGCCGACATTGTTGCTTTTTGGTTCGAGGGTTGGAGGAGTGTACCCTAGACCATTTCTTCCCTTTCTCATCACCAAAGTAGGTAGCCTTAAGACACCTTGATGATACTTCCCTAGTCCCATTCTAGGAAAGTATTGCATGTTCTTCATCATTTGACTCACCGAAGGGCTCCAGATAGCTTCATAGTCAGTAAGGATTTTTTCTTCTAGTGCTACCTTGGCGATGGTTGCACAAGTCACTTCTAACTCAAAACCATTAAGTTGGACTTCATGGTCTTGTTCCTCTCTGTTTTCAACATTGACTAAGTTGTTGACCACCTCGATATCTCCAGTTATTGTAAAATCTTTCCCCTTATAAATGAACTTCATCTTTTGATGAAGGCTAGAAGCTACAGCCCATGCATGATGTAGCCAAGGTCTCCCTAAGAGCATGTTGAAAGATGCTAGTATGTCAATGACTTGGAAATCAATGGCAAACTTCACCAGGCCAATTATCACAGCGAAGGTGAGGATTCCAAGGACTTCTCTTTTGGTATTATCATATGCCCATTTTGTCTAGTTTGACGGCCTCATCTCTTGGCTAACCTCTAAGGTAGAACAATCAAAGCAGACCCATTGTCAATGAGAACTTAAGGCACGATTTTGCCAATACATTCTACTAGGATGTGCAAAGACCTGTTGTGCCTAGCTCCTTTAGGGAATCCAAATTCTAAAAATGTCAATGACTGCACCGCATAGGTTACCCCTACTATTTGTGCGAGATGTGTTGGATCTATCTCGATCGGCACTTGCACATTAGTGAGGGACTTTAAGACTGCTTTACCGTGTGAAGGGGAGGCCGTCAATAATCTCCATATTAAAATATTGGCCTGGGCCTTCTTAAGCTAAGCCAAGACCGAATTCTCTGGTTCTTTCTTCAAAGCACTTGTTCCTACCTCATTAGTCCTTGACTGTTCTGCAGCTAGGGCCTTGCCTTTGTAGTCTCTTCCGTTTCGAGTCTCCATTACACTGATAGGTTTCTTTACAATAATCTCTGTGGGATAACAATCTTCATCATCGTTGTTTGTTATGGTAATTATCCCTACCATAGGATCATCTTCTTCTTTAGACTCTCCATCCCTACTTGGGGTGGGAAGTCGAGGTCCTCAGCAAATATCCAGAGCCCTGGCTTGCACTTTCTTGACTGAATTAGAAAGGCGTGTAACTGTTGTGTCTATCATTTCTGCAAGTGTGTCATGTCCCCCTGCTTTTTCAAGGTTTCTAAGTTGCTCGGTGTAGTAGTGTTCACTGATGGCCGCTTCACCTAACATTTGATCAATTTCATCGGCCTCAAGTTTTAGCTCAACCAAACAACTATATACACTGCTCATGTGTTCTATTATAGGATTTACTTCACCCTCAAAAGTGATCTCATACCCTTCACTATCTTCTGAATCTAATGCCGGCTCATCTCCTTCCATATGGATCATGAGTGTTGTTTGGATTGCATCGGTAGCGTCAATCATTGGGTTATCTTACCGATTGCATACACAAAATACCCTCTAGGAGCCCTGGGTGAATAATATCCAGACTCATCATCTTCATTATTGTCCCAACGTCCCTAGTAATCATTGTCATCCCAGTCTTGGTACTCATCATCACTTCGAGAATTAGAGTCATTATCATTATCCCCATCCTCACTCTCGTCCTCATCGTCGTCGTCATCATCCTCTTCTTCACTGATATCCCCCTCACTTGGTTCTTCATCAGATTTCTCATGACCCTCGAATTCTCCTACACCCAAAAGTTTGTAGTATTCAGAGTGTATAGACCAAAAGATTTCCATAGGGCCAGACTTGACCTCATTGGCTCAAAGTTGGATCATACCAGACTCGTCATCTTCTGTATCACCCCCGATGTGGATTAGGGAGGAGGTGTGTTCTTTGATTTGTTACCCTATTGCCAATGCCATTACTACTCTGAGGAGGTCACCCGTGACTCCTTCAATTGCCTCTGAATTGTCCTCCTGGGGTAAGGTTGTCTGAATTAGAGAAGTGGGATCAATATCTTGATTTTCTCCTAAGACATTCACCGAACCTGTTGATGAGGTTATTTTTGGAGAATTCAGTAACACAAGTATGTCTTTCCAATTGTATCCGCCTATCCGTTCTTCTCTCGGGCTATCCAATTAACCTTGGGAATGAGATTGGTATAAGGGTGGTGAGGGATATGAGGCAGGGTGATATAAAGGTGATGTGATATTAGAGATAAGGTATTGTGATGTAGATAGGGGTGATAAGATGAGGAAGCTTCTCCTTGATAGTGTAGTGAAGGTTGGTGATATGGAGGAGCTTGAAGATATGGTATAGTGGATCCCCTTATTGATGATGAAGGAGGGATAGCAGATATTTGATCTTCTAGTTCTTCTTCGAGGACTGTTCTTTTTTGGGAGTCTTCATGGCCTTGGTTCTTTGACTCATGGCTTTCCTATAAGTGCGGGCATTCATGTGATTCTTCTGATCTCAGGGTATGATGTGTTGAGTGGGATCACTGTCTGTTGTTTCTTTGTCCAGGTTGTTCACATGATCATGGAATATGGGATGAGAAAAGTGTTTATCTGATTAATACATGTAAATTGCCCTTCGGAAGGAGTCCCACTCCTTTTGACAAGCATCCTTAATGAAACCATTGACGTGCCCTACTAATTTTGGAGGAACGGACAATCTTTGCACAAGCAGGAACTTCTTTCTCCACTCAACATGCCTTTCCTCATGGTACTTCTTAGAATCTCTAATAAAATGGGTTGGATCAAAGAATCAAGGATCCCAATTTTGCCATTCATCCATCATTGCCAGCATGTTGACAGTTCCATGATCTGGAAGTGGATTGGTATTGACATTAGGAGATTGATTAACCTTAACTTCAATATTCCTGTTGTCTACCAAATCCTAGATTGCGTGTTGCAGACCCAAGCATCTTTCAGTGTTATGGCCCTTTTGAGTGTGGTAAGCACAATATTCATGGTCTATATACCAAGCTAGGGGAGGGTTGCTGATTACTCTTGGAGCCACTATCCCTAGTAATCCCTATTTCTTCAGATTTTCATACACTGCTGTTACAAGCATTCCCAAATCAGTGAACTATCTCCTTGGGCGAGAAGCCTTCTAAGCAGGGGCATCTGCTTGTATTACAAATGGTTGTGAAGAGGTGACAGGTGAGACTGACTGATGGACCGCACCTACCACATTGGTTTCGGGACCCTTTCTGCGTCCAACCCTGGTATTCTTTCCTACATCTTGGGAGGATCCTTGAAACTGAGCTTTCCTTAGAATTCTGTTTTTCACATATGTACCAGTGGCTATCAAGTCATCAAAAGTTTACAGATGTTGGTAATAGAGGACAACATACTAAGGCTTTAACAAGTTCTCAATTAACATTTTTACTTGCTCTGCTTCTGAAGGTCGATCTGCCATCTTGGCGGCCTTATCCTTAAACCACGTCGAGAAGGCGGTGGATCCTTCCCTAGGCTACTATCTCAACGTCTCAAGCTCTTGACGCTTCACATCTACTTGGTGTTATATGAATACTACTTGGTGAAGGCTTTCACCAATGTTGTCCAATTCTAGGTTTGGGATGACTCCAACTGTGTGAGCCACCTTAGTGCTGGTCCTGATAGGGTTAACATGAAGGCTTGCCCCATCTGGTTGTTAGCAAGCTGCCATGATTTGGTGATGCTAAGAAAGACTTTGAGATGAGCCTTGGGGTCCCCTGGCCCGTCAAATCTATTAGTCTACCATTTGAATTTCTCTGGAATTCTTACCCCAGAGAAGAAACTTATCTCATCAGATTCCACCACTTGACCTTCCGAACTCTTTCCTATTCGGATTAGATTTTCCAACTTTTCTAATTGTTCTCTAAGTTTCTTTCTTTCTCCATTTCCAGAGGTTTCATTTGACATATGCCACAAATTCCTCTTTCTCATCTTCAATCACTACTCTAGGCAGATGAACTCGGGAATAGGTTCCTCATTGACCATTTGGATGGCTAGGTGAAACTCATTGTTAATCGGTTGGCCTGACTTGCTTCGATTCTCCTGAGCCAATTTAGGAAGAAGTCCCCTAATGACCGGTAGGTCCGTTCTAAACCAAATCTCCTATAACTTGTGCTGGTTCAGCCCTGGGAGGGTTCCAGAGCATATGCAATATCTGAGCTAAACCACTCTTGACCTTGGCCATCTATGTCTACAATGTCTCTATGAAGTGGATCCATGCTTGCTCGGGTGCTTCAGGGTTGTGTGGATCCATGTGAACTAGGTTGTAATCACTTAGTAGTAGATAATCTCGGAGAGACAATGGAGGTGATACTGGGCTTAAGCGAGTCAATCAATTACCCTGACGTGTCCAAATAGACTACGGGGAATACTTGAGGTGTGGAATTGTGCCTAAACCAAAAGCGGTTTATTTTACGATTCTTGTATTCCCAACCCTTTATTCATTCATCCACTCAATTATCAACCAATGATCCATCCAAAGTTAGTCCACTTAATGATAGGGAGTGGTTAGGGGTCGATGCCCCTAGTCCACTCATTGTCATAAGCGGGAGATTCACACAAATGGCTTGATCATAATATTCCTCTTAAGATATTCTCCTTCAATAAAGTCATGCTTTCCTTAATCTTACCTCACTAGATGACCTTCCTCCTGATTTCCTTGGGTCTTTTAGATAATTTGGCATTTTACGGGACTTTGATGGGCATCACCTCGGAGTTGCGCATACCAAATTATCCATATTTTATTTCTAAGGAGGAAGGACACCTTTTATCTGAAACCCACTTAGAAGAGTATTTCTTGATGACTAGAATGTATTATAGGAAGATTCCTTTTCAAAGCCTCAAACAAATTCTACAGATCAGCTTATGGTGTTCCTAGTGTTCTCCATCTATTTCCTATAAGATGCGAGCATGCAGTGGATGTAATAGGACCGACACGGCTCCCTTGACTGGATCTATATACGTGAGGCATGTGATCCTTTTGATATACCCAAAGGTACGAGATTAAAGGGTTGACTTCCTTGCCTATTACTTGTGACTACACACGAGGTTAAGCAACTGGCCACGGGGTGGTAGAACCGTGAGTTATTGTGTGCAAAAGTGTAATGCAAGAATATCATTATTCAAGCTTAGAATGTCGTAAAGTGCATGGACCTCCCCAAGGGTGATGGCATAATTAAGAACATTCTCGCCTCTTAACAATACCCCACACCCTTGTATAGGAAGCAACTACCATTTTCTCTCAGAGTACTCTCCATGACATGTACTACCCTCCCTGAGGGTGCGGGTATGACAGGGAGTCCCTCACCAAATGATTTCACTTCAAGCATGATGCATGATGCAGTTAGCTAGTACAATTACAAACATGGGGTTAGCCAATTATGTTTTCAAACAGATGTGGTGAAAAATGTTCTTGCATTTAATGGTAGCATCTAGTGTTGGAAGCTTGACAATCCCCAATGGAGTCGCCACTATGAGGGTAGCGGCCGAAAAAAGGTCCTTTTGGTGATCCTAACCCTCTCTCCTCTTTTCTCTCTTCCTCAGAGAGGGGTTATGTTGTGTGTGCTTACCTATAGGCCCCGCATCGCTGTATCACCGCTTGGAGATATGTGGAGGCCTATTTCACAGGAGTGTAAAGGTCATCTTTGAGATGGGGATTTGATAATGGTCTAATACGAGGAATTGAGATTATACAAAAGGGTTTGGAGTCACCACCTAAGATTATGGGCCTAGGGCCGGGGGTGGGCCCAAAAGTTGGTCTGGTCTAGAGATTTAAGGTACGTGTCAGGTTGTACAATTGGAAAGGTGTTAGGCACCCAATCTACCCAGTTCAACTGGTCTTCCTACTAGATGCTTAAGAACGAACATTTTCCATAATTATTTCTATTCCGCATGCATGGCTAAGTTATCACACATATATATATTAATTGAATTTAAATGATTATGTACACTAAAGCAAGGTTAATATAAAGTCTACATTATGCTAATTCAAGTAAGAAATTATACCTGAGCTTGACCCCTGTTTTGGGTCAAGAGGGGTGGAACCCCGATTAGTGCCGGCATAATCTGGCTCATGAATTCTCCTGGCTCAGGGGAAATGGTCTTGACCTCTAACTTCCTTCCTCGAGAGATGCTGACTATGATAATGTTTGGATAGAGTTTCGACTCGGAGTGGTTACTTTCAAATTTTGACTGATGTGTCAATTCAGTAGAGTTTCCACTAGAGATGAACTACTTCTGGATTTTGACTGAGGTGCCACTCCGACAGAGCTTCCACTAGGGATGGGCTATGGGAGGGTTAGGCAGAGGTGGCACTTTGATAGAGCTTTCGCTAGGGATAGGATATGGGAGGGATTAGGGTGAGGTGGCACTCCAACAGAGCTTCCGCTAGGTAGGCTAACTCTAAGGATTGAGGATATTCGAAGGCCTAAAGAACACTTCGGATCTTATAAAGATCTCTATGAATACTTGAAGATCCTTAAGGGGAAAGGGGAGGAGAGAGGGAAGAGCTTCTCTACAAGGAATGCTTTAAGGAGGCTTGAGTGTGTAAAACCAAAGGGAGGGGGTATTTATAGATTTTTTTAACTAATGGGGAGGAAAGCGGAATTTCATTTGCCAATGGGGTTAAAAGTGGGTTTTCTAAACCAATGGGGTGAAAACATGAATTTTTGGACCAATGGGGTGAAAGGTGAATTTCTTTGGCCAATGGAGGAAAAGTAAATTTTTTTGGGCTAATAAGGTAAAAAGATGCCTTTTTGGTCCAATGGGAGGTTACAGTGTAGGGTACACTAGCAGGACAGTGTAGAGTGCATAAGCAGGTGAAAAGAAAATATCTTCACCCATCGATCATTGGAATGCATATTCCGGCCATTGATGGTGGTACACGAGATTGGACGGGGGTGCACGAGGCATGAATGGGTGCATGGGGCAGACAGGGGCGCATGTGAGGTAGGTGGGGGCACACAAGGTAGGCGGGGTGCAAGTGAGGCAGGCTAGGTGCACGGGGCAAGCAGGGCACACGTGAGGCACGCAAGTCTGGCAGGTGCCCAGGGTGTTGGTGGGGGCGCGCAGGGCTGGCTGGGGCACGGGGCACTTACGGGGGGCAAGTGGTGCTGGCAGGGGCGCAGGAGGCTGGTAGGGGCACGTGGGGCTGGCAGGGGCACACGGGGCTAGCAGGGGCGAGCCGCGCTGGTAGGGGCACACAGCGCTAGTAGGGGTACGTGGCACTGGTAGAGGCACGGGAGGTTGGTGGGGGTGTGCGGTGCTAGCAAGTTCTGTGCGAGGTAGGCCAGGGGTGTGTGGGGCAGGCAAAGTGCATGCAAGGCAGGCAAGGATGCGTGCAACTAAGATGTAATTTTCCATTAGAGATTGTGGGAGATCTGATGGTCCGATTTTGACGTACCATATATCGTTGGAATCTTAATTTTGAGTACTCTCCACCCATATGGTCACCTAGGACTGAATTCCTTTGTATATAAAATGTTATAATTGGACCCTTCTTTTCACTCGCACGGGATTTTTTTGTTTTTATTGGGTGAGCATGGAATGTTTCTGGGTTGGATTACCTCAATCAATTATCATCTCTATCGATTGGAAGTCAGAACTTATGTCCAAGATCCGTAACTCATCATAGCCGGAGGAGGGTGACAAAATTGGGTGTCTACAAAGTGTAATTCTTTAATTCAGGTAGAAACCTAGTGAGTCATTCTCCAAATTTATGGAGAGATTTAAGGACCTCCTTTAGGAATGCCCTCACCATGGAATTTATACATGGGAACTTTTTCAAATCATATATGAAGGTATTGATTATCAGACTAAGCAGTTGTTAGAGTCTATGTGCCCCAAAGGTTTTACATCTTTTATAGATGGAGATGTCACTTGGAACTTTTTACTTAAATTGGCTAAGAAAACCAGAGAATGGGAGTCTACTCAAGAAATTGAGAGGACAAATAAGGGTTACCTTGTAGAAGGTGTTGTGGCCAAAGAGACTCAACTTGAGAGTCTTATCAAGAGACTCGAAGCGATAGTAGTCAAAGGACTTGCCCAACAAAACTAAATAAATCATTTTGTGCCTATGTGTAGTTGGTGCCAATCTCCCACGCATGTGATGGAGGAGTACCCTAATATTTCTCATGTGAATGGTTTGAATATAGGTCCCAAAAATTTGAGTGCCATGTCCCAAAACAACCCTTATAGTCAGACCTATAATCCAAGATGGAGGAATTATCCTAACTTCTCTTGGAACCAAGCCAATAATCAAGTAAGTCCTAATTTTCAACCCTTGAGTCAAGGGCAGTTTGTTCCCCAACAAGCCAATCAAAGGTGGATGCCCCCAATCAACAAAATGATTTTAGGATCCCCACTCATTCTACTATTCCACCACCTCCTGTAAATCAACCTCTAGGATACGAGAGAGAAGGTGGTGATTTCACTAGGTTTTCTTCTTTAGAGAAAAGCATGGAACTTCTTATGAGTACTTTCATGATAAGCCAACATAACATAGAAAAGCAAATCTCCCAACTTGCTAATGTTTTGCATAAAAGGGAAAAAGGGAAGATGCCCAGTCAGCCTAAACCAAATCCTAGGAATGTGAATATGAGTCATCAACTAGCTCCAAATCAGTTGAATTCAATTCAAAAGAGTCCACAATAAGAGCCCTCCAATCAATGTAATTTTTTTTATGCCCTTAGGAGTGGTAGAGAGTATCAACAAAGTGTTTCTAAATCTTCCCCATCATATTACTCCTGTTAATGTTCCTTCTATTGAGAACACAAGTGTACCTCTTGTTCTAGGTTCGTCTGTTGAACCTAAAGTAACTAAAGATGATTTGGTTGAGGAAAGCAAACATGATTCTTCTAAAAAAGAGCAAAATCCTAACAGTCCTTATGTTCCCCCTATCCCCTTTCCTAATCGCTTGGCAAACAAAAAGAAGATTGCTTCTATGGATAAAATTTTAGAAGTCTTCAAAAAGGTATAAGTGAACATCCCTCTATTGGAAGCCATATCCCAGATTTCTGCCTATGCAAAAGTCCTGAAAGATTTGTGTACTCACAAACGTATCAGGAGTGTGTCCAAAAAGGCGTTCTTGGCAGGTAACATTAGTTCTATAATTACTCAGCCTATAGTCGCCAAGTATAAGGATCTAGGGAGCCCTACCATAGCTTGTGTCATAGGCAACACTTACATTGAGCATGCCTTACTTGACCTTGGTGTAAGTGTGAATCTTTTACCTTACCATATATATAAGCAACTAGGATTGGGAGAATTGAAAGCCACTAGAATTACTCTTCAGTTGGAAGACAGATCTGTTAATATTCTTAAAGGGATGGTTGAGGATGTCTTACTTAAAGTTGGGGAACTTTTATTCCTCGTTCATTTTATTATTTTAGACACCCAACTAGTTGCCAACATTCAGGATCAGATCCCAATTATTCTTGGTAGATAGTTCTTGCAACCAGCAATGCCATAATTAATTATAGGAACAGTACCATAAAAATTTCTTTTAGCAACACTTCTGTGGATTTTAATGTCTTTAGGTTGGTTAAGAAACCAAATCTCCATGAGAAGGATGTTTATATGCTCTAGGAAATTTTAGATTCCATTGAGACATATTTTGATATTGATTTTGATTCTGAATTTCAAGAGTGTGGTTTTGATGACGAAATTATATCTGAGGCTTAGAGTCTCTAACCACCTATAGAGTCCTTAGGACCCCCTTCCAATTCCATTCATAGACATTCTATATTGGAGCCCCCTAAGCTAGATTTTAAGGAGTTACCATCTGATTTAAGGTATGCTTTCCTAGGGCCTGACCAGACTCTTCTAGTAATAATTTCTTTAAACTTAACTTCTAGCCAGGAAGAGGAATTACTTAAAGTGTTAAAAGATAATAAGGAAGCTCTAGGTTAGGCCATGGCGGACATCAAAGGAATTAGCCCTTCTATTATTCAATATCATATTCACCTCATTGAGGGGTCTAAACCTTCAACGGAACCCCAGAGGAGTGCTAACCCAGTGATGAAGGAAGTCATTCAAAAAGAAATTCTAAAGTGGATGGATAATGGGATCATTTATTACATTTTTGACAGGGGCAAGCATTTTTACAATAGATCATTTGAGGCTCTCATGAAGAAATATGGGATCACCCATAAGTTAAAACCTTTCATTGAGTTGTCATCTTTTGCTCTGGAAGAGGTCATGGATCTTCGTGAACCTCTTTACATAAAATGACTAACGTTTTCCCAGGCATGACCCCCCTTGCATTGTCTTTGTTTTTAATTCTTTCCATGCATTGAGGACATTGCATGACTTAAGTCTGGGGGAGGGAAACCAATGTTTTTTTTTTTCTTCTTTTTCCTCTATTTGCGTTTATTTTATTTTATTTTTTTTTACGCTTGCTAAGAATGAAGTCCTACTTTGGTTTTTGGCTAATCATCATACAATTCGGTTGCTTTATATATGAAAGTAATAATTTTGATTATGGTGCCCATCTTAAACACATAAAAACCCTGTTGAGAAAAAAGAAACAAGCTCGTGTCTTGAGATGGGACTCTCTTTTAAAAAATAAGAAACCCTTGTTTTATGGTGTTGGACCATATGTAAGTCTATGGGTTCCTTTTACTCTTGATTTGGAGTTGAGATCTTTTTAGATTAGCATGAGTTGACAAATACACAATTTTAAATGAAGAGTGGAAAGTGATATAAATGAAAAGTGAGAGTTGATTTCTTTAGAACTAGACAGGACATTGCGCCTCAGGAAGTGTGGTGTCTTGATCGAAATTCCTAGGGTGAAAACTTCTGAAAGAACTCTAGCATCACTGTCTATGTGGGCATATGCAAAAAAAGAAGCTGCATAGCAACTTGGGTGGCTGGTGTTTACTCCACCATGTCATTCAGGCCAATAGTAATGGAGTATGATAGAGTTTATTATGAAAAAAAAAATCACACAGTAGGAAAGTATGTGTAAATGTCATCAATGCCTTAGTAACATGTTTGGTCAAAAACACTCCAACGCCTTAGTCCTTGGTTCCCTATTAACTTACAAGTGGTCTTGCCTTAAGATAAGGATGTTTTGGAATAGATAAGGTGAAATCCAAATTAAGAAATATGCTTGTTCCTGAAAATTGATATGTGGTAATAAAAATTCAAGTGTAGGGGTTCCTAGATTAAGTGTAAGATGAATTATCTTTGCTCCAGATCGGTATGGCCCTTACCTTTAGCCAAGATTAGGAATTTTATTTTTTCTTTCTAAATTTTTTGTGTATATTCACTACAAACACCCATGAGACATAACTTGTCCACTAGGGGTAACCTAGTGGTTTAAAGGCCTATTGCACATGCTAAGTGCAACCATGATTCCTATGAAAGTGAGTTAGGTTTTTTGTGTTACTTTTTATTCTTTTTGTTTTGCTCCAGGACTAGCAAAGTAAGTGTGAGGAAATTCTAATGAGCACATTTATGTGTGAAACCTAGTATATAAAAGCATGGATTTTACATATTCAGAATGGAGCTACCTTGGGTTTTACTTTCTTTTTGCAGGTTTTATATTTTAAAGGCCTTAAGGACTATTGGACACCTTATCTTTAATTTTACACGTGAAGAGGTCCTATTTCTTTTTATGGTTACAAAGAGGATGAAATTCTGAGCAAGATGGATATGTTGCATTAAAAGTACACATCTGTTTGGTCACCTGTACAAGTGATTATTCTTTTTGGGCCAAAAAAGGAATAATGAATCAGAACTAATCGAGATGCAAAACCAGCCCATTTACAGCTATCCCAAGTGTACAAGGAATATTTCAAATGCCAAGAAGGATCGATGGACCCCCCTTGAGTGATTGAAGATTCTTTTTTGGTAACAACAATTACCTAGCGTAGTTGATGAGTTATGGAGTGCAAAAATCCCTTTCTTACCAGGAGGTCTCAAGTTTGAACCTCTTGGCTGCCATTTAAAAAAGGAAAAACATCCAAGCTTCTCTCTCCCCTACTTTCTTTCCTATTTTCTCTCCTCTCTCCTCCACCACACAAATTCTATCCAAAAGGGGCCCACACTTGGTTATCCTTCTTATTTTCTCCCCTATTTTCTCTTTTTTCTCTCTTCTCTCCTAATTTGCACCTCATCAACAAGAATCTCAAAAAATCCCCTAAACAAGGAAACCAAAAATCGTTGTACCCCCTCCCATTCCCTATATAAGAAAGTCGACTAAGGGGAGGGAGGGGACACTTCTCTTTTAGGGTTCCCTCTCTTCCTCTCTTTTTCTCTAGTTTTTATTATGCTCTCTCTTTTTAGTTCTAGTTTTTAGTTTTTACTTTAAACACTTTTGTAATTTGGTTTCGTTAAATTAATGCAAAGTCTTTTATGTTTATTTTTTTTATGCAATTCAAGTTATTCAAATGTGTAATAATATTAATTTTTAGTTCTAAGCTTAGTTCTAGGTGACAAGAACAAGTTATGGAGCATCTCTTTCAAGTTCAGTTTTTCTCTTCTAGATTTCTTTTCTCCAGGTAAGTAGGTTTTTATAGTAGTCTTCTCACCTCCCTCTCATTCCCTCTTCTTTCAACCCATCATTCTTAAATTAGGTTTTAAATTTTCAGTTTTACATTATTGCTTTCCCATTCCCCCAAGGTCCTTGGCTAGATGCATGTGTCGGCTTTGCCCCTCTCTAGCCATGGAACCATCATTTTATTTTGATTATTTATATTGCATCCCTTCCCCTAAAGCCAAGTAGAAAATCCCTTGTAAGAGTGTGAGGGTCACGGCCGGAGGAATTGACTATGCATTCCCCCCATCCTCTCTCCTCTCTCTTTCCTCACTTTCGCATGAGGGGAGGGGTTCGTGTTGTGGTGTGCTTTGCTTGCGGGCCCCGCACCGCCATATCGCTGCTTGGAGATATGTGGAGGCCTATTTTGTAAAAGTGTAAAATTCGTCATTTAAGATGGGGGTTTTGATGATAGTCCAATTTGGGGATCGGAATCATACAAATGCGGTTTGGAGTCGCCACCTAGGATTATGGACGTAGGACCCAAGGGTGGGCCTAAAATTTGGTCTAGTCTAGAGATTTAGGGTAAGTGTCTGGTTACAGAGTTGGGAAGGTGTTAAGCACCCAATCTACTCGGTTCAACCGGTCTTCTCGCTAGATGCTTGAGAACAAACATTTTCCATGATTATTACTATTCCACATGTATGGCTAAGTTATGACACATATATACATTAATTGGATTCAAACTACTATATACACTAAAACAAGGCATGTATAAAGTCTACATTATGACGAGTTGGTTGAGAAATTATACCTAAACTTAACCTCTGTTTGGGGTCAATAGGGTTGGGCCCCTAACTAGTACCCGTTCGAACTGTCTTTCATGTTCTCTTGGCTTAGGGGAAGATGGTCTTGATCTCCAACATCCTTTCTTAAGAGATGCTGATTGTGATGATATTCGGACAAAGTTTCGACTAGGAACAGTTGCTTTCGGATTTGGATTCGGACAAAGCTTCGGCTATGGAAGGCTATTTTTGGATTTGGATTCGGAAAGAGCTTCGGCTAGGGAAGGCTATTTCCAGGCTAGGGATGAGGTGGCACTCCAGTAGGGCTTCGGCTAGGGAAGGTTATTTTTGGATTTGGGATGAGGTGGCACTCTGACAGAGCTTCCGCTAGGGATAGGCTAAGGGAGGGCTAGGTGGAGGTGGCACTTTGGCAGAGCTTCCATTGGGAATGGCTATTTCTGAAAAGATTCCAAGGACACTCGGACAGGGGTTTGGCTAGCAATGGCTATTTCTGAAAAGAAACGGGCTAACCCAAAAATGGATTGAAGAACTCCAAAGTCTAGAAAGAACACTTTGAAGATCCGATCAGAGTTTCAGATCTTAACAAAGATCTCTTTGTAGACCCGAAGAACCTCTAAAAGGGGGGATTTCTATCTCAGAAACGCTCAAGAACACTCAAGGGAGATGGCTCAAGAACATATTATTTTTTACTAAAAATTGGATCTAACTAAGAATTTGGATTGAAGATCTTTAAGATCCCGAAGAACACTTCGAAGATCAGAATGAGTTTTTGGATCTTGAAGAAGATTGCTCCGAAGATCAGAAGAAAATCAAGAGGGGGAGGGGAGGAAAATTTCACTATAAAAGAGAGAAAGGGGATTCTGGTCTTGGTCTATTATTTCTAACGGAGGGGGTGTTTATAGTTTTTTTCGACTAAACAGGAGAGGGGGAATCCCCTTATCCAGTGGATGGAAGGGGGTTCTTGCCTAAAGTAAAGAGATAGGATTTTTGTCTAGTGGATAAATGGGGGGTTGAAGGAAAAAATGGGTGCGGAGGGCTTTTGTGCCTAAATGGGGTTTTTAAAAAAAAAGGAGAGAGAAATTTAGTCAAAAAAGGTGATTTTAAAAAAAGCAGGAGGAGAGAGAAAGTTTAGCTATAAAAAGGTAATTTTTGGAAAAGTGAGAGGAAAGAGAAAGTTTAGGTAGGTAGTGCGGGTGATGTCACGGGTATGCGACAGATGACACGCGGGTAATGGCAGTGGTTGTGTGCATGCATGGGCAGTAGGGGTGGGCAGCAGTGGGCGGCAGTGGGCAGTAGGGCTAGGCAGTAGTGGGCAGCAAGGGTGGGAAGCAGTAGGCGATAGTGGGCAGCAAGGTTGGCAAGGCCACAGGCCAGTAGGCCCAAGGGCAGCATGGGCTGCAGGGTCACAAGGCTGCGGCCTATGCCCACAGGGATGTAGGCTAGTGCTGCGAGGGAGCTGGTTTGTGCACTCGGGGGTCCTGGTCTCTGCTCATAGGGGCACAGACCAGCAGGTCCAAGGGTGGCATGAGTGTGTGCGTGGCCTTGGGGCTAGGCATGGCTGCGTGCATGGCATGTGCGCATGTGCTGTGTGCATGTGCATATGTGCATGTGCTGTGTGCATGTGTGCATGTGCATATGTGCATGTGTGCATGCGCATATGTGTATGTGTGCATGTGCATATGTGTATGTGTGCATGTGCATGTGTGCATGAGCATATGTGCATGTGCTACAGCCACGCGTTGCTGCCATGGGCAGCAGCAAAAGGTAGCACGCACGTGTGCGGGCTAGCCCTTTAGTCCCAGTGCATGCAGCGTGCTTGCGATTATGGGTTTTTCCAATGATGATTACGGAAGATCCGTCGTTCCGATTTTGGCATATCATATATCACTAGAATTGTATTTCTGAGCACTATTCATCTGTATGGTCATCTTGACTGGATTCCCTTATATATGAAAAGTGAAAAATGGACCTTCTCTCTCTCGCATGGGGTTTCTAGGGTTTCGGATAGGGGAATGTCATTATCAGCATCTTTGTTGGTCAAAAGCCTAGAAGTCACACCCAAGATCCATATTTCATCATGGCCAGAGTGAAAAATTTGGATGTCTATAGAGTGCCCCTATTTTTCCGAGGCCTGTGCCAACAGCCTAAGGGCAAAGAAAAGAACGACCACATTTTCTCACCCGGAGCATATACTCCCGTCATCTTGCTCATTTATGATGGAGTTGAAAAAATGCAATAGATAATATCTCTAAAGTTTTAGGACTTACTTGGGCTACAAATTGGGGGAAAGGAATTCGCTGCTCTTCCAATCCTACAAAAACAATTTTAGTACTTTGATCCTAATTCTTCCTTAGTTGGGCTTCGCATGTGCCAGTTCAGGGAATATGGTCACCAGGCTGGGTCTTTCGAGCCAATCTGGACTATCTAGGACCGTTGGCTACAAGAGAGGAATTCATTGCTCTTCCAATCTTATAACAAGTAAGAAATGTTTGATTCTTCGGTTTTCCTTAGCTGGGCTTCACATGTGCCAGTTTAGGGATTTGGTCTATGAGATCGGGCCACTCGGATCCGACTCAAAGAAAATGGGCCTCCTGGGGTCGGGTTAACAACATTGGGCCACCTGGGTCCGGATAAATATGATTAGGTCACCTAGGGCCATTCAACGGGATTGGGCCACCGGGGCCGGTTCAATGGAATTGGGCCACTTAGGGCCAAGGAAATACAATTGGGCCACTTGGGGCCGGGTCAATGAGATTAAGCTGCCTGATTTTTCCTTGATTCTTGATTTTGGTTTAGAATTTGATTCTTGATGTTGATTTGGAATCTTAAATTATTTTTTATTTTTTATTTTTTTATTTTTTTATAAAATGGGTCCCCTCCCCTGTTCATTACTCATTCTAACTTTTCTGAGTGAAGTGAGTTCCTGGAATCCTCTGGTTTTTCTTAAAGTTTTTCCTCTTGTTCTTAAAGTTTATTCTCGGTGTTCTTCATTTTACTTTTAGAGTTCTTGAAGATATTCATCTTGTTCTTAAGGGAGGAGCTATTTGGAGAATTTGACATTCTTACAGGCTTTTGTGTAAATTGGGAAAATTTTTGGGGCTTCTTGCAATTTAAGAAACTTTCTGGTGCTTTTTGTAATTTCTAAAAATATGTCTGAAAGCAAGAAGAGGAAGACTCTCGGAGAGGTTTAGCTCGAGAGTTGCAGCAATCTTTCCCATAGAGATGAGGGCTTGGCCGATTGGTATTCTGGGCAAACCCTTCACAATAATCGGAATCACATCTACACCTCCATATAGGATTCCTGGGTAAGTCTTTATATTTCATTCATTATTTTGATCATCTTTTATTCCTGTTTTGTATCGTTTTTGCTTTTTACTGCTTCTATTTTTTTTTATTATTTATTTATTATTTCCATTAGCATGAGGGGAAGGAAACGCCTACATTGGCCTCCTATGGCCATCCGAACATGGTTCAGTCCTGGCATAGGATGCTCCCTCGCAGGTGAAGGAGATGGTTGATGATACCTATCTGTGTCGGTTGGCCCTTGTAAAGACCCAGAAGTTTAATCCGACATTGGTGGGGGCCTTGATGGAGTGGTGTGGCCGAGTACTCACACTTTCCACCTTCCTGTTGGCAAGATCACCATTAAGCCTATATGCTTCTATGCCTTAACAGGCATTCCATTTGGGAGTAGAACCATGACCCTACCCGCAGGATTCCCAATTGCCAAGGAGTTCGCAGATTTGATTGGTACACCATTGAAGCCAGCCAGACGTTCATCTGTCTATGGGAGATTAGTGCCCGAGGGTGGAAAGTCGGCCTAGGGGAGAATCCAGGCAACATGTCTTAGATAGCACGTTCCTTCCTGCTATTTGCCGTGGGTCAATGCCTCTTCAGTGACCTCCGAGGGGGAGTGGATATTTGCCTGATGTACTTCCTCAAAGATCTTTGCACAGTAGATACCTAGGACTGGGGTGGGGCTGCCTATGCATATCTCCTGCGGTCCCTAGACCAGCTGTCCTATGGGGTTAGGGGCCTCAAGGGGGCAGGCTACATCATTCAAGGTAACTTTCCTTCTCATATCTATTTTCTTTTAGTCATTTGTTCTGCACTTTCTTACTTTGATTTCTTGAAACAACCCTGGTGTTTTGAGCACATAGGAACCATAGCCCCTAAACTGAGGGATCCTGAAACATTCTTCTTCCCCCTAGCCACAAAGTGGGGAGATAACCAGGTGATCCAGGCCTGATGCCATCCTCCAGGGATCATTGCTCATTCTCTTTTGAACGATCTCACTGAGGTATGCCATGTCTGACGCTGAAATTCTATTTGCTTGATGTTGTTCTTACCCTTCCTTGGTTGTGTAGGTTACTTGGAGACCATTCCATGACCTTGTGTTTTTGGATTCCGAGAGAATCACCTTGGCACATCAATTATCTAAGAATTGAGTCCTTTTCCAGGGCATATGGGGCCATGCCTGGTACTTAGGAGAGAGAGTAGCACCCCAGTGGTTAGACATCGATCCATGCCCTTCTCCCGGTTTTCCTCCACCCACTATGCATTGTCCAGAGATTGTCCTTGTAGACGAGATGAAGTACTTGGCTAACGGAGTATGGGAGGACTCCTTTCTTGATCCGGATAGGGACTATGGAGCCTTCCTGGAGGAGGAGACAGTGAACACCCCTCTTAGTCCCAATGGTTCAGTGGTATGTTGCTTTTTCTTGAGTATTTCCTATAGATTCTTTCTTATTTTGGTCTTAACTGATGTTCTTCCAGGGGAGAGTGAGACGAGTAGATCCTTCTGCTGTTCGGTCGCATGCCAGTGCTACCGATCCTTCACAAGTAGGGCCCTCTACCAGTGCCGATGGGTCTCTTAGGGTTGCTAAAGTCCCCTTTCATGGCTTCCCTACCTGGACCTATCCCAATGCAGCCAACCCCAGTCTCCCTCATCTTCTGGAGCCGAATACAGATGTAGATGCTTCCCTTGGGTAGCCTATTCCTTATGATTAAGTGAGTATCTGATCATTTTCCAATTAACTCTTGACTTCCTTTGGCTGATATGCTCTTTCTTAGGTGTCCCCGGAGGTCTATGCGGAGATTAGGAGGATCCACTATAGGCTGTGTGAGGTGATAGTTGCCAAGAATCGGGAGATTGCTTGGCAGGGTGCACTGATTGAGGACCTGACCCAAAGGCTGGAGCAGGTTGGAGTAGTATCTATAGACTCCCCGGGGCTTCATGCGGATGGTTCAGAGTATGGTTCAGATGATGGCTTCTGACCCATAGGGATTTGTTCCTGTATTTCCTGGAAACACAAACACATGGATATTTTCTTTCTTTTTTCTTTTTCCCTCCCTTTGTTTCTTCCTTATTTTATTTTAGCATCTCTATAAAAACTTACTCTTGGCACAAAGAAAATCTTTCTTCTTTTTTTTTTTTTGTTTTTGCTTGCAATGCTTAGGCACAATCAATTCCATAACTCAAGTCTTAAGTAGAATAATTGGGATAAAACGAAAATCCAAATATTTCCTCATTCCATTACCAAGTGAATCACATGAAAAGGGGGACCACTTTCCTACCACAGATGGGATAGGTGAATAAAAAGGTGGGGAGACAATTCTTGAGGTGGGTGAAAGTTCACTAACTCTTCTGGGTCCGCCTCCTCAATCCCGTATTGTCGACGATGTACATAGGCAATTAAAAGGACGTGTGAGTCAGTCTCATCAATTTGACATAGTTGTGGCCAGGGGTCTTCATTAGAAAATCTTCTTGTGGCTTCCCTGGGCACCTTTATGCGATATCCTGCATAGTCCTTTCCTATAGGTACTTTTCCCAATCGATGATAAGGTTAAATTCCAGAACTTCTCTCTTATACCGGTAAAAAAAACTCCAAGTGGGCTTCCCCTTAATGGTGTGGTGAGCTTTAGTTTCTCAAGGAGCCAAATCTAAAAAATAGCAGGACTTCCCTAATAATGATCTATTCTAAATTTATGGCCATAGCTCATGTTATCAAATCCCTTAAACATTTCTACAAGAATCGTAGGGACAATGTCACCTCCCTTCTTAATTGTTTGACTACCTCAATCAGAATAGATGGTGCACCATGCCTAGGAGTGCAGAGAACATAACGATCTATCATGCAAAGTAAATAAGCATTCAGGGATCACTACTGATGGATTTCTCCCATTGGTAGATATTGGATGAAGATCTGAGCCACCTTCAGAATGTTGATCTTCCCATACCTGAAAAACTGCTTTACTTCTTCTTCTTTCCAACCAAAGAAATCTTGAATTTCCTCTAAGCAATCTTTCTTTAAAGAGGGTTGGAACAAACTACCTTTGGGTGAAGATAGCAAACAAAGCCAAAATTTTTCAAGAGTTGGGCAAATCTCCGCTAATCCAAACCGAAATACATGTAGGTCAGCATCCCAATGTTAAGGCACCTATCAGAGTAATTGGTGATGTAGCTTCACACATCCAACTTGGGTAAGAAATGACACATTCATGGATTCCAACAATCCTAGTGCCCTCATATTTATGTCTAAGGTCCATTTTCTCAATGTCTTATCCAATGAGCCCATGAATTTTCCTGAAACCAATATAAGCAACGAGATATGATGATTTATCAAAGCATTACTCATTAGCTAATGATTCAAACAAGCCTTTACCATTGTTGCATCAAGCTCTTCTTTTTTTTCTTTTGACTTTGATTGATAAAGGGTGGAGAATAAACTGCCCTTGATAAACCGATGCCGGGTGGCAATTTTCTTTTAGGGGATAGAATCCAGAATAAGAATGGACGGATCATAAGTGAATGACAGATACCTAATGGCCTTATATGCCAAATGGTAATTCTTGGGGGATAGAATTCTGGATAAGAAGTGACGGACAAATGGTTGGATGACGTATACCTAATGGCATTTCATGAGAAATGGCGATTCTTGGGTGACACAAACTATGATGATCTTTTAAGATACCTTGATTATTAATTTATGAACCAATTTATTGCCTTGAGATGGTTGAGACCGCACCTGCACATGTCAAGTTGCCTATGTATCCCTCGAAAGGAATCAAGTCTGCCGTAGTTCAAGCTATTCACCCTTTCAGACATAATATTTCTTAAGTTGATCCATATTGACCAGTCTGGGTATTTCTTCACCGTTATGATCTATGAGCTTCATAGCCTTACGTGGTAGAATTTCTTTGACAGTGAATGGGCCACTCCAATTGGGCTTGAATTTTCCTCTTGGGTCATGAATTGGGGCTCTTTGTTCCCGAAGAACAAGTTCGCCCACCTCTATGTGACGAGGCTTCACATTCTTATTGAAGGCCCAGGCCATTCTTAGTTGATATTTCTTCAGATTAACCATAGCTTTCATATGCCTTTCGTTGAGAAAGTTGAGCTCATCATGTTTGGACTTCACCCATTCTCCTTCAGGTAGCTAACTATCAACGAGTACCCTTAGCGATATATCAGGATTTCCATGGGTAGAACTTCCTCAACCCCACATACTAAAGAGAAAGGGGTTGCCCCCATCGAGGATTGTACAGAAGTCAGGTATGCTCATAAGGCAAGGGGTAACTTATCAACCCAATCCTTGTGTGTTTCTGCCATTTTCTACAGGATGACTTTGATGTTCTTGTTGGCTACCTCTACTGCCCCATTGGTCTGTGGCCTGTAAGTGGTAGGTCAATGTCTTTTGATACCAAACTTTGTGCAGATTTTATCAGTCTTGCCCCAGGAATGGGATCCTTGATTTGATATCAATTGTTGAGGTACTCCACATCGCGTAATGATATTTTCTTGGATGAATTTGGCCACCTTAGTAGATATGAGGACTGCATAGGACTGAGCTTCTACCCACTCGGTGAAATAATAATGGCTACTAGGATGAACTCGTGGCCATTGGATGCTTTAGGTTTGACTTTTTCAAAGATATCGATGCCCCAAGTGGAGAATGGCCAAGGTGAACTGAGCGAATGCAACTCGGTTGGCGAGATATGTATGATGTTAGCAAATATCTGACACTTGTGGCATTTTCTGACAAAGTTCAAGCAATCAGCTTCCATTATGTTTCAGTAATATCCCAACATGAGGATCTTCTTAGATAACATCTTGGCATTTATGTGGGGTCCACAAAGACCTTAATGAATTTTTTCCATGATAGTTGTAGCTTGTTTCTCATCTACACACAACAACTATATTCCGTCATAGGATCTCTTGTATAATAAATCCTCTTGGAGAATAAACTAGGTGGCATATTTCCTCAGAAACTTCTTCTCGCTGTCAGTTTCTTCAACCGGGTACTTCCTTTCCCTGATGAAATCCACTATGCGAGCAAACCAAGACTGACCATCCATAGTGAGAGAGTTTACAGAATTCTGATAAATGGGCCTACTTCATTGTTTTACCAAAAATGATCGGACTCTAGCCAAAGGGTTGCACTCTACCATAGAAGCTAAGGTTGCAAAGGCATCAGCAAACCTATTGTTATCCCTCTAGAAGTATTCGAACAAGATCTTCTCAAAGTTTTCAATCACCTTTTTCAGATGATCTTGATATGACTTCAACTTTTCATCTCTAGTTTTCCACTTTCCTTGCGTCTAACAAATGACAATGGATGAATCTCCGTAAACCTTGATCCTTTTCACCCCAGTGGTTAAAGCAATTTCGAGCCCCAAAGCACAGGCTTCATATTCAGCAATATTATTGGTATAATGAAAATCGAGGCAAAATGATGAAGGCAAATAAAGGCCATCAAGAGTGACTAGCAATATTTCCGCGTCACATCCCTTCTGATTGGCTACTCCATCAAAGAATAACTGCCATTCATTAATTGTATCTTTTTCCTCTACCGCTGTGATTCCTTCATCGAGAAAGGCATCATCCAAGGATCTTCCATCTTTTGTGGGGTGAGCAGCCAAATGATCAGCTATGGCCTAGCCCTTGGTAGATTTTTGAGTAACATAGGTGATGTCAAACTCTAATAGCAAAAGTAACCAACGGGCCATCCTTCCTGTTAAGGCCGGTTTCTCGAAGAGATATTTGATGGAATCCATCTTTGAGATCAAATGCACCAGATAGGAAACCATATAGTCTCACAGCCTTTTAGTTGCCCAAATCAATGCAGCACAAGTCCTTTCCAAAGATGATTCCAGAAACTTCTTGCTGAGGTAATATATGGCATGCACTGCCCCCTTTTCTATTTCCTTCTATGCTAGTAATTGCCCATGTAATATTCTCCCATGGACAGATACAATAGAAGTGGTTCTCCTTCCACTGGCAGTGTCAATACTGGTGGGTTCATAAGGTACTCCATGATCATGTCAAAGGCTTGTTGGCATTGGTCATTCCATTCTGTGGGCTAATCCTTCTTTAGCAGTTTCTTTAGATGTGACCTAGAAATCCTCATATTTGCTTCTTAGTTCGAGGCATGAGCATTTCCTGAATTGCCTTGATTTTGATAGGGTTGACTTCAATGCCTCTTTCACTCACCAAGAAGCCTAACAACTTTCTCGCCGTTGCCCCGAACACACACTTTTGAGGGTTCAACTTCAATTGATACTTCTTGATTCTTTTGAAGAATCGCCTTAGTGCGGGAATATGCCCCTGCCGATCTTTCGACTTTACTATCATGTCATCCACATAGACCTCCACATCTTTGTTCATTATGTCATGCAATATCGCCATGGCTGCTCTTTGATAAGTTGCCCCAACATTCTTCAGTCCAAAAGGCATCACCTTGTAACAATAGGTTCCCCATGGAGTGATGAAGGCTGTTTTCCCATGGTCCTCTGGGTGCATACTTATTTGGTTGTATCCTAAGAATCCATCCATGAATGACAACAAAGCATGACCCGCTGTATTATCTACCAATATGTCAATATGGGGTAATGGGAAGTCATCTTTAGGGCTCACTTTGTGAAGATCTCGGAAGTCCATGCACATCCATACCTTCCCATATTTCTTTGATATTGGTACAATATTGGCCAACCAATGGGGGTGCTTCACCACCTGTAGGAACCTTGCATTCCATTGCTTCATAACTTCTTCTCTAATATCACTCCATTCTGGCCGCATTCTTTGGAGCTTTTATTTTACCGACTTTGCCCTAGGGCAAGTCGGCAATCGATGCTATATAATGTTGGGGTCGATACCAAGCATATCCTCATAAGACCAAGGAAAGACCTCAATGAATTCCTTTAAAAGATTAATCATCTGCTCTACTTCTTCGTCATTAAGGATAGTGCCAATTTTTACCTCTTAAAGGCATTGGTCGGTTCCTATATTAATAACCCTAGTATCCTCTCGGATGGGTTGGGCTTTATTTGGTTTGCATTGTTTTATTAATTCTTAATATTTATTAAGATCATCATCGAAAAAAGGAGGCAAATCATACTCGGAATAAGAAATTTCATTCAGAAAAGGAGTAACAGACTCGACATACAAGGACTCTATACTCTTCTCAAGAGGGGAGATTGACACAGAATCATAAACAATAGACTTGACTACAGACTCGATAACTGGCTTGATGCTTTCACTAGGGGTAATCAAGCTGATTGACTCAATAGATGAGCAAACTTGAAGTTTTCTCCAATGCTTGTCCAGTTTAGAAGTAGTTCAGTGGCCTGATGGATGAGGAGAGGAGGCAAAGGGCCTTCTTCTTCTTCTGAGAAGGTTGCTACTATTTCTTCAAGGGTGCAATGTTTCCTCTGGACAGGTGCCCGCTTCTTTATGAATACCAGCTGATCAATCTCATGCTCTCAAAAGTCAAACTTTCTAAGGGGTGAAGATTGGTGGAGACTACTCAATCCCTTTTCTTTGAAGTCCATCTTTTTGAGCCTACTGAGGGATGCCATCCCATTGCCTCGGTCACATCTTTGACCACCTTCATGAGCCTTCCCATTGCAATTATTTTGGGCACAATACATATAAACTATCATCCTCTGTGCTCTCCTTTGTTTTGCATACATGCTTCTTCCTCCGAAATGATGGGGTTTGAGCTCATGGAACTCTCGGGCCCTTGGCTCTTGTAGGAGGGAGCAAATGAAGCCTTTCACATCAAAGGAAAGTGGTAGACTCTAGGTGAGTCTTATCTTTTTTTCCCACTCCATTTTTAGGAGGGCTCGAGGAGTTGGCAATTCTTTAGATTGGATTAGTGTTGTGGGGTTGCTGGAGGTGAACCTATCTTCAATCATTGTAACTTCCGCTATCCCAGTAATGCAGTTGTCTTGATCACTTTCCTTAAACCAGCATTTGCTGTTGTTCCACTTCATAAGTCACCCAATCGAACTCGTCTCGAAAAAAAAACTTCAAGTCCTGGTTGTATCTTAGCGGCGGTTTTGTCAAACCACGACTCCACATTTCCACAAAAAGGGAAGTCCTCTCCTTCTTTCATGAAGTACCCATTAAGAGTAGGATAGTAAGTGACGGAGATCTTCCTAGTCATCTTCAGCACTTTCTACCCTTTGACAGTTGGAGGAGTGTACCCGAGACCATTCTTCCCTTTGTTCACTGCCAAACTAGGCTGCTTTGGAACTCCTTGATGATATTTCCCTAACCCCATGCCAGGAAAGTACTACATATTCTTCATCATCTGATTCATTGGCAGACTCCAGATGGCTTCATAATTAACTGGGATTTTCTCCTTTGGAGATTCTTTGGCAATGGCTTCGTAAGTGGTGTCTAATTCAAAACCACTCAGTTGCACCTCTTGGTCTTGTTCTTCCCCATTTTTAATGTTGGTCAAAGTGTTAACCACTTCAGGATCTCCGGCCACTAAGACTACCTTCCCCTCATGAATGAACTTCATTTTTTGATGGAGACTAGAGGACACCGCCTTCGCAGGATGCAACCAAGGCCTCCCCAAAGAGCATGTTAAAAGCTTTTGGTATATCAATGACTTGGAAATCAACATCAAACTTCACCAGGCCAATCTTTACAGCAAAGGTAATGATGCCAAGGATCTTCCTCTTGGTATTGTCGTATGACCTTATGGTTTGGGTGGTTGGCCTCATTTCTTCCAAGTTGATGTCTATACTCTTTGTTGATCTCAATGGTAGCTCATTCAAAGAGGACCCGTTGTCAACAAGAACCTGGGGAACCACTTTGTTAAGGCAATCAACTGTAAAGTAGAGACCTTGATTGTGTTGGGTTTCCTTAGGAAGCTCCAAATTCAAGAACATCAGAGACTACACTGCATGTGTTGTTCCTACTATATGTGCGAGGTGTGTTGGATTTATCTCGATCGGCACTTGCACATTAGCAAGAGACTTCAAGATTGCTTCAAGGTGCGAAGGGGACACCACCAACAATCCCCAAATGGAGATATTTTCCTGGGACTTCTTGAGTTGAGCGAAGACTGGGATCTCTGGCTCTTTCTTTATGCTGCGAGTTTCGGCCTCATTAGCCGTTGGCGGTTCTACTGCTAGAGCCTAGGCTCTTATAGACTTTACCACTTCTAGTTTCCATCTCATTGATTGGTTTTTTCACAATAATCTCCATGGGATAATTATCTTCATCATCACTATTGGTTAGGGTTATTGTCCACACCATAGAATCATTTTGTTCTTCTGATTCTCCTTCCCTGCTTGGGGTGGGAAGTCAAGGACCTCCACAAATATCCATAGCCTTGACTCGTAGCTTCTTTACTACATTGGAAAGCTATTGGAATGCAGCATCTACCGCCTCTGTGATTGTGTCATCTGGTCCTATTTCCTCCAGATCATCTAATTGCTCCTGGTAGTAAAGATCACTGACGATTACTTCACCCCACATTTTGTCAATTTCTTTTATCCTTTACTGCATCTTTATGGCAGTGGAGTATACTTCACACAACTTTTGTTTCAGCTCAACTAGGGAGTCTGGTTCATCCAAATAATGTAGAGTCATATCCTCCCATGCAGAGGGAAGGGTAAATGCCACCTGTTGGATTAGCTATCAGATCATCACCACCAATAGCATAGACTGAGAAACATGTCGGATGTTCTAGTGAGTAATATTCTGACTCATCATCATAATCATTGTACTAAGGCCCTTGGCAGTCATCCCAGTCTGGATACCCATCATCCTTTTAAGAATCAGAGTCATCTCCATCCTTCTCATTTTCATTTTTGTCCTCATTGTCATCGTCATCATCCTTTGTGTCACTTCCTATGTGGATTAAGGAAGTGTATTCCTTAATCTACTCCCCTATGGCCAATGTGGTTACTGCTTTGAGAATATCAGCAGTTATCTTTTCAATTACTTTCGGATTGTCTTCTAAAGCGACAACAAGCTGAATTAGAGAAGTGGGATCACTCTCTTGGTCTTCCCCTAATGCATTTACTGACCCTACTGATGAAGTTATCCTTGGGGAATCTAATAGTGTAAGCATATCCTTCTAATCGTACTTGTCTCTCCATCCTTCTTTTGGATTATACACTAAACCTTGAGAATGGGATTGGTATTAGGGTGATGATGGATATGAAGTGGGATGGTATGAAGATGATGTAACATGAGAGGTAGGATATAAAGACTAGGGGTGATAGGATGAAGAGGTTCCTCCACTTTGATGGTAGGGGAAAGGTTAATGATATGGCGGGGGCTGATAATATGGTGGAGGTTGATATTATGGTGGGGGTGGAAAATATGGTGCGATGGACCCTTCTATGGATGAGGAAGGATGAATGGCAGGCATATGATCTTTTGATTCTTCCTCTGATGATTCTTTTCTTCTAGGGGTCCTTATGACTCTAGTCCTTTGACTTATGACTCTTCTGTAAGCACGAGCATTCATATGATTCTTCCAAGCTCTAGGTACAATGAGTTGAGTGGGGTCACTCGCTATAGTTTCTTCATCCATATTGTTCACATGATTAGGGAGTGGGTTGGTATTGACATTAGGAGACTGTTTGACCTTGACCTCAATGGTTCCATTGTCTACCAAGTCCTGAATTGCATGTTGTAAATCCAAACATCTTTTAGTATTGTGCCCCTTCTGAGTATGGTAGGCACAATACTCTACTCTTGGAGCCACTGTCCCTAGCAATCCTTGCTTCTTTAACTTCTCATATACGATTATTATGGGCATTCCCAAATCAGAAAACTACCTTCTTGGGTGAGGGGCTATTTGGGCGGGTGCATCTGCTTGTATTATGAAGGGCTGTGAAGAAGTGGCGGGTGAGACTGACTACTGAACTGCACTCACCACATTAGTTTCTGGACCTTTTCCCCATCCGACTTGGGTGTTCTTGCTTGCATCTTGGGAGGATCCTTGATACTAGGCCTCTCTCAAAATTATGTTCTCCACATGCGTTCCGATGGCTATTAAGGCATCAAAAGTTTACAAATGCTGATAGTAAAGAACATCATAATAGGGTTTTGACAGGTTTTCTATCAATGTCTCCACCTACTCCGCTTCTGAAGGCCTATCTGCCATCTTGGTAGCCTTGTCTCTGAATCTCATCAAGAAGGCGATGAATCCTTCTTTAGGCTGCTACCTCAATGTCTCAAGCTCCCCACGTTCACATCCACCTCAGTATTGTAGGAGTACTACTTTGTGAAGGCTTTCACTACCGATGCCCAGTTATGAGTTTGTGATGACTCCAACTGTGTGAGCCACCTTAGTGCTAGTGCTGATAGGGTTAACATGAAGGCTTGCCCCATCTGGTTATCTGCAAGTTACCACGACTTGGCGATGCTAAGGAAGACTTTGAGATGAGCCTTGGGGTCTCCTGACCCATCAAACCTATCAGTCTGCCACTTGAATTTTTCTGGAATTCTTGCCACAAAGAAGAAACTCATTTCCTCAAAATCCACTGTTTGGCCTTTTGAGCCTTTTCCTACTCGAATCATATTCTTCAACTTCTCTAACTGCTCTCTGAGTTTCCTTTCTTTCTCTGTCTCTGGAGGCTCAAAGCGTACGTGTAATGCAAATTCCTCTGCTTCATCTTCAATCACTACCCTAGGAAGAGGGACCCTGGAATAGGCCCCTTTGATGATCATTCAGATGGGTAGGTGAAGATCCTCTCTGACTAGTTGTTTGGACATGCTCTGATTCTCCTGAGTTAACTCAAGAAGAATTCCCATGATGACCTTTAGCTCCATTCTATTCCACATCTCCCATAGCCGGTGTCGGCTCATTCCTAGGACCAACTCTAGGAGGATTTTGAAGTGTATGCAATATCTGAGCTATCCCTCTCTTGATTTCATCCATTTCTGTATGCAAGGTCTCCATGGGATGGACCCAAGCCTGTTCGGGTGTTTCCATGTTGGGTGGATCCATGCTTACGGGGCTATAACCACCTAGTAGTAGACAATCTTGAAGAGATGATGGAAGTGATTCTCGACTTAGGCGAGTCAATCGAGTACCTTGATGCGTCCAAAGGGACCGCAAAGAATAATTGAGGTATGGAATTGTGCCTGAACCAAAAGTGGTTTATCTTAGGATTCTTGAATTCCCAGCCCCTTGTTCATACATTCACTAAATTAACAAACATTAATTCATCTAAGGTCAGTCCGCTAAATGGTAGCGGTGGATAGGGTTTGATGCCCTTGGTCCACCCAATGTCATAAGCGAGAAGTTCATACAAATGGCTTGTTGAGAATATTCCCATAAGACATTCCATGTAATAAAGTTATGCTTCCCTTACTCTTTTCCCACTAGGTGTCCTTCCTCCTGATTTTTCTTGGGACTTCTTGGGATTTGACGTGACTTTGACGGGATTGCCCCTGAATCACATATGACACATCAGTCAAAATCTGAAAGTAACCACTCCTAGTCGAAACTCTATCCAAACATTACCACAGTCAGCATCCCTTGAGAAAGGAAGTTGGAGGTCAAGACCATCTTCCCCTGAGCCAGAAGAATCCATAAGCTAGTTCGTGCCGGCACTAATAGGGGTTCCACCCCTCTTGACCCGAAACAGGGGTCAAGCTTAGGTATAATTTCTTAACCGAATTAGCATAATGTAGATTTTATATTAACCTTGCTTTAGTGTACATAATCATTTAAATTTATTTAATGTATATATGTGTGATAACTTAGCTATGCATGCGGAATAGGAATAACTATGCAAAATGTTCGTTCTTAAGCATCTAGTAGGAAGACCGGTTGAACCATGTAGATTGGGTGCCTAACACCTTCCCAATTCTACAACCTGACACGTACCCTAAATCTCTGGATCAGACTAACTTTTGGGCCCTTTTTTCAAGAATCGGGCCCACCCCCTGGTCTTAGGCCCATAATCCTAGGTGGTGACTCCAAACCCTTTTGTATGATCCCAATTCCCCGTATTGGACCATCATCAAATCCCTGTCTCAAAGTCAACCTTTACACTCCTACGAAATAGGCCTCCACATATCTCCAATTGGGGATACGATGGTGCGGGGCCTGTAGGTAAGCACACACGACACAACCCCTCCCTGAGGAAGAGAAAAAATAGGAGAGAGGGTCGGGATCACCAAAAGGTCCTTTTTTTTGGCCGGTACCATCACACACTCTTGAGTTTATTGGTTTTATGCAAAGGAAAGAATTTTTTCAAGAAGATTATAGTAAACCCATCCCATGTGGTAATGGAATTGGTAGGCTGACCATAGAGCCTTTTCTTAGCTTGGTCCTTGAGCGCAAAAGTTCTAAACCTTAATTTTACAGAATCATCAGTCAACTATTGGACCTTAATCATAACACAAACCTCCTCAAATTCCCTAAGGAATAGGTATGCATCCTCAGAGGTCAGCCCATAAAAGTGGGGCAACATAGTGATGTACTGAGATTTGAGCTCAAAATTATTGCCCTGGTGTGAGGGTAACAGCTGGAGATGGATGGGTTGTGCATCCCCATCCTCTCTTCTCTCTCTCCCTTCACCTTCATGGTAAAGGGGAGGGGTTTGAGTCATGTGTGCTTTGCTTGTGGGCCCCACACCACCGTATAGCCGCTTGGAGATACTTAGAGGCCTATTTCACAAGAGTGTAAAATTCATCATTTGAGACAGGGGTTTTGATGATGGTCCAATTAGAGGATCGGGATCATACAAACGAGGTTTGGAGTCGCCACCTAGGGTTGTGGGCCTAGGACCCAAGGGTGGGCCTGAATCCTAAGAAAAGGGCTCAAAATTTGGTATGGTCTAGAGATTTGGGGTAAGTGTCAGGTTATAGAGTTGGGATGGTGTTAAGCACCAAATCTATCGGTTCAACCAGTCTTCTTGCTAGATGATTAAGAACGAACTTTTTTCACAATTAATGTTATTCCACATGTATGGCTAAGTTATCACACGTATATATATTAATTAAATTCAAACTATTATATACACTAAAACAAGGCTTATTAGATATCTACATTATGCTTAAATGAGGAGAGAGATTATACCTGAATTTGACCCCTGTTTCGGGGCAAGAGGGGTGGGCCCCTGATTGGTATCGGCTCGGACTGTCTTTCATGTTCTCCCAACTCAGGGGAAGATGGTCTTGACCTCCAACTTCCTTTCTTGAGAGATTCTAATTGTGATGGTATTTGGACAGAGTTCCAGCTAGGAATGATAGCTTTTGGATTTGGATTCGGATAGAGCTTTGGCTAGGGAAGGCTATTTCTGGGCTTTGACAGAGCTTCCGCTGGGGATAGGCTAAGGGAGGGCTAGGCTGAGGTGGCACTTCGACAGAGCTTCCACTGGGAATGGCTATTTCTGAAAATATTCCAAGGACACTCGGACAGAGGTTCGGCTAGGAAAGGCTATTTTCGGGCTTAGGATGAGGTGGCACTCTAGCAGAGCTTCCACTGGGGGTAGGCTAAGGGAGGGCTTAGGCTGAGGTGGCACTTTAATAGTGCTTCCGCTGGGAATGACTATTTTTGAAAATATTCCAGGGACACTCGGACGAAGGTTCGGCTAAGAAAGGCTATCTATGAAAAGAAAATGGCTGACCTAAAAATGTATTGAAGAACTCCAAAGTCCTAAAGAACACTTTGAAGATCCGAATAGAGTTTCAGATCTTAACAAAGATCTCTTTGTAGATCCAAAGAACCTAAAAAGAGGGGGGTTTCTATCTCGAAAATGCTCAAAAATGCTCAAGAACACTCAAGAACACTCAAGGAAGGTGGCTCAAGAAAATACTATTTTTGGCTAAAAACTGGATCTAACTAAGAATTTGGATTGAAGATCTTCCAGATCTTCAAGATCCCAAAGAACACTTCTAAGATCAGAATGAGTTTTTGGATCTTGACGAAAGTCGCTCCGAAGATCAGAATGAAATCAAGAGGGGGGATGGGAGGAAAATTTCACTCTGAAAGTGGAGGGGGTGTATTGGTGTGGCTGCTGGGATTTTTCTAGGTTTCCAATGGGATTGTCTGTGTGTGCGGAATATGTGTGAGAGGGCATGATTTTTTGGGGATGATTGCCAGAGATCCGTTGGTCCGATTTTGGCATATCATATATCATCAGAATTGTATTTTTGAGTACTATTCATCTATATGGTCATCTTAACTAGATTCCTTTATATATAAAAAGTAAAAATTAGACCTTCCTCTCTCTCTCTCTCTCACGTGGGGATTCTAGGGTTTTGGGTAGGGGAATGCTTCCATCAGCATCTCTGTCGGTTGAAAGTTGGAAGTCTCACCCAATATCCATATTTCATCATTGCCAAAGGAGGATGACAAAATTAGATGTCTACAGAATGCCCCTCTTTGGCCGACGCCTGTGGCAATTGCCGAAGGGCAAAGAAAAGAACAACCACATTTAGTCACCCGGAGCATATACTACCGTCATCTTACTCATTTATGACGGAGTTGAAAAATGCAACAAATAATATCTCTCAACTTTTTAGAGTTTGAGGGATTACCTAGGTTGCCAATTATGGGAAAGGGATTCGCTGCTTTTCCAATCCTGCAAAAATGTTAGTACTTTGATCTTTGGCTTTTCCTTCGTTGGGCTTCATATGTGCCAGTTCAGGAAATTTGGTCTCCAAGCTGGGTCTTTCGACCCAATCTGGACTATCTAGGACTGATGGTTACAGGAGAGAAATTTGTTGTTCTTCCAATCATGCAATAAATAAAAACATTTGATTTTTTTATTTTCCTTAGCTGGGCTTCACATGTGCCAGGTCAGGGAATTTGGTCTTCCAGGCGGGTTCTTTCGAACCGGGCTAGGCTATGTGGTCTTCTAGGCTGGCTCTTTCAAACCGGGCTGGGCTATCTGGTCTTTCAGGTGGGTTCTTTCAAACCAGGCTAGGCTATCTGGTCTTCCAGGTTGGTTCTTTCGAAATCGGGCTGGGCTATTTGGTCTTCCAGGCGGGTTCTTTCGAACCGGCCTAGGCTATCTGGTCTTCTAAGCGGGTTCTTTCAAATTGGGCTAGGCTATCTGGTCTTCTGGGTGGGTTCTTTTGAAACTAGGATGGGCTATCTAGTCTTCCAGGCAAGTTCTTTCGAATTGGGCTAGACTATTTGGTCTTCCAGGCAGGTTCTTTTGAAACCAGGCTGGGATATCTGGTCTTCCAGGCGGGTTCTTTCAAACCAGGTTGGGCTATCTAGGACCGGGTCGATGAGATTGGACCATTGGGTTTAGGCCCCTGGTTCTTAATCATTTCGGTCTTGAACTTTTGGTTCTTGATTTGGAATCTTTATTTTTGGATTTTTTGACTTGAATTTTTGTTTGATTTGGAATCTTGATTTTTAGATTTTTTTTACTTGAATTTTGATGTTTGATTTGGAATCTGGATTTTTGGAATTTTTTGACTTGAAATCTTTGTGTGGTAATTTCCATCTACCTCACCAATTTTGACTTTTCATCTACCAACTTTACTTTCATTTATTTCTATCTATCAAGTAGATTTTACTTGCCATGTGATCACAATTTTACCTACCATGAGGATTTATTTTTGAATTTCTCTTTTTGGTGGTAAAAACTTTTAAATTACACCTTGGAACTGGAATTCTGAAATTTGATTCTCCTTTTTTTTTTTTTTTTTTTTTAATCTTTGATTCTTGACCTATGAAATTTGATTTTTAAATTTTTTTGTTTTTTGAATTTTGGGTTTTGATTTTGAACTTTGAAGTTTGATTTTTTATTTTTGCATTTTGATTTGAGTTTTGGATTTTGATTCTTGATTAAAAATTTTTCTTTTGATTTTTTTGATTTTTTTTTATTTTGATTTGATTTTTTTTTGAATTTTGTATTGAGGGTGGGGATTTTCACATATTTTTTATTTATCTTTGATTTTCTTTTTATTATTTTTTTGCCTCCCAGGATGGGTGGATTGCTTCTCTGAGGGAACAGAATGCTAACCAGGCCGCCCAGATTGAGGATCTCATAGCATAGCTGGCGAGTTCGTAGTCAGCACATGATACTATTACATCTAGTAACTTGATGACTTCCGTAAGTAGGTCCGAATACGGCATAGATGAGGGTGGTGATCCTTAGCGATCTGTTCCTGTTGTTCCTGCAAAACACAAATGTTGTTTTTTTTCCTTTTTCCTTTTCCCTCCCCATGTTTTTTTTTTTTTTTTTTTTTTTTTTAGTTTAGGAGTTTAAATTTTAAGCTATGATTAATACCACAACTCAAGTCTTTATTAGAATAACTGGAATGACACTAAAATCCAAACATCACCTCATTCTATTACCAAGTGAATTGCATAGGAGGGAAACAACTTTCCTACTATAGACAAGATAGGTAAGTAACAAGGTGGGGAGACAACTCTTGGAGTAGGTGGAAGTTCACTAACTTCTCTGGGTCCATCGTTTCGAGCCCATATTGTCGGCTGATGTACGTAGGCAAATAAAAAGACGTGTGAGTCAATCCCATCAACCTGACATAGTTGTAGCCAGGGGTCTTTATCAGAAAATCTTCTTGTGGCTTTTCTAGGCACTTTCATGCAATGTCCTTTGCAGTTCTTCCGTATAGGTATTCTCTCCAATCATCAATGAGTTTGAATTCTGGGGCTTCCCTCCTTTCTTGGCAACTAAAAGCTCTGAGTTGACTTCCATCTAACGGCCTATTTAGCTTCAGCTTGTCAAGTAGCTAGAGTTGGAAAATGGCAGAATTTTCATGATAATGATCAAGCTCAAACCTATGGCTACGGCTCATGTCATCAAATCCTTTGAATGTCTTTGTAAGGACTATGGGAATGATATCTCTTCCTTTCTTCAATTGTTTTATCACTTCTTATCAAGACAGTTGGTGCACCACATCCTAAAGTTCGAAAGCATAGCGAGCTATCATTCACAGTAGATAAGTATCTTGTGACCTTTGCTAATGGATTCCTCTCAGTGGTAGGTATTGAATGAAGCTCCTAACCACCTTAAGAAAGTCAACCTTTCCATGTCTGACAAATTGCTTCATCTCCTCCTTTTCCGATCCGAAAATGTCTTAAATCTTTCCTAAGCAATCTTGCTTCAAAGATGGTTGAGTCAACTTGCACTTAGGTGGAGACAACATGTAAACTCGGAATTCCTCAAGAGTTGGACAGATCTCCATCAACCCAAACTGAAATATATGAAGATCGGCATCCCAATGCTGAGGTACCTATCGAAGCAGATGGTGATGTAGCTCAATACACCCAAATCGGCTAAGCATTGATGTATTCATGGATTCTAGTAGTCCCGGTGTCACTATGCTCATGCCCAAGGTCCATTTCCTCAATGTCTCATCCAAGGAGCCCATGACTTATCCTGTAGTTGTCACGAGCAAAGAGAATGTGTGACAATCTTTCAAAGTATTACTCATTAACTATTGACACAACCAAACCTTTACCATTGTTGCATCAAGTTCTCTTTTTTTACTGATAAAGGATGGGGAACAAACTGGCCTTGATTAATTGGTGCCGGGTGGCGACTTTTAGGGGATAGAATCCTGGATAAGGATTTAACGGACCATAGGTGAATGACAGATACCTAATGGCCTTGCATGCCAAATAGTGATTCTTAGGGGATAGAATTCTAGATAAGAATTGATGGACCAATAGGCGAATGATAGATACCTAATAGCCTTGCATGCCAAATGGCTATTCTTGGGGGACACAAATTATAATGATCTATTAAGATACTTTGATTATTAATTTAGGAACCAATTTATTGCCTTGAGATGATTGAGACCGCACTTGCACATGTCAATTTGCCTACATATCCCTCGAAAGGAATCAGGGCTGACGTAATTCAGTCTATTCACCCTATTAGACATAATATTTCTTGAGTTGATCCATGTTGACTAGTTTGGGTATTTCTTCACCATTGTGATCTATGAGTTTCACAGCTTTACCTGGTAGAGTTTCTTTGACAGTGAATGGGCCTGAATTTTCCTCTTGGGTTATGAGTTGAGGCTCTTTATTCTCAAAGAACACGTTCACCCTCCTCTATGTGACAGGGCTTCACATTCTTGTTAAAGGCCTATGCCATTCTCAATTGATATTTCTTCAAATTATCCAGGGCCTTCATACGCCTTTTATCGAGGACATTGAGTTTATTGTGTCTGGCCTTCACCCATTCTCCTTCAGGTAACCGGTTACCCAAAAGTACCTTGAAAGGTGGTACTAGAATCTCTCCTTCAGGTAACCGGTTGCCCATAAAGCAAGTGGCGACTTGTCTGCCTAATCCTTATGAGTCTCAGCCAATTTCTTTCTTCTCTTTTTTCTTTTTTCTTTTGTTTTTTTTTTTTAAGGGTGGCTTTGACATTCCTGATGACTGCTTCCACTTCATCGCTTGGTTAGTGGGTTTTAGGTGACCGACCGTGCCTCTCGATGCTTTGCCCTAGAAATGGGATCCTTGATCTAAGATTGGTTCATGTAGCTGATAAATTACTCCAGCATTTTTCAATCTGAAGGGCATCACTTGGCAGCAATTAGCTCCCTGCTGAGTGGTGAAGGTTGTCTTCTTATGACCTTTTGGGTGCTTGTTCATTTGATTATATCCTTTTTAAGATCTTAGAAGTCTACACACATTCGTACCATGCCATTTTTCCTTGGCACTGGTACTATGTTATCCAACCATTGGGGGTACTTCACCACTTGTAGAAACCCTACATTCCACTGCTTCATAACTTCTTCTCTGATCTTTACTCCATTTTGGCCGCATTCTTCAGAGCTTCCGTTTTACCGATTTTACCCTAGGATAGGTCAAAAATCAATGTTACACGATGTCGAGGTCTATACCAGGCATATCCTTATAAGACCAAGCAAAGAATTCAAAAAACTCCTCCAAGAGACTAATCATCTGTTCTGCTTCGTCATCTAGGGTCATGCCAATTTTTACCTCTCGAAGGCATTGGTCGGTTCCTAGGTTAATAACTCGGGTATCCTCATGGATGGGTTGGGCTTTCTTTCATTTGTATTGTTTTATTAACTCTTGATATTTATTAAGATCCTCATCAGAGAAAGGAGGCAAGTTATACTCGGGATCAGAAATCTCATTCATGAAAGAAGGAGTAATAGACTCGACACACACGGACTCTGGACTTGCCTCGAGAGGGGAGGCCTACATGAAATCATAAACAACAGACTCAATTATAGACTTAACAATTGACTTGATGCTTTTGTCAATGGTATCCAGGTTGGTTGACTCAGTAGCATGAGTGAACTTGAAGTTCTCTCCAATGCTAGTCTAATTCAATAGCGGTTCGGTGGCTTGATGGATGAGGAGATGTGGTAAAGGGCATTTTTCTCCTTCTAAGAAAATTGCTACTATTTCTTTAATGGTGCACTGGTTCTTCACAAAGATGAGTTGATCCAACTCATATTCCCTAAAGCTAAACTTTTTGAAGGTTGAGGATTGGTGAAGGCTACTTAATCTTCTTTCTACAATGTCTAACTTTTCAAGCCTACTGATTGAGGCCATCCTGGTGCCTTGGTCACATGTTTGACCACCATCATGGGTCTTCCCATTACAGTTGATTTGGGCATAGTGCATATAGACCATCATTCTTTGTGCTCTTCTTTTGCTTCGCATATACACATCTTCCTCTGAAAGGATGAGGCTTGAGCTCATGTAGCTCCTAAGCTCTTGGTTTCTGAGAAAAGAATAGATGTGGTTCTTCAGATCAATGGGAAGCTGCAAACTCCAGATGAGTCTTATTTTCTTTTCCCATTCTCTCTTCAAGAGTACCCGAGGCTTGGGGCCTCCTCTGACTGGATTATTATTGTGATACCCTACTTTTTAAACCTGGTTTAATTACACAATTGACCCGGTTTAACCATGCAGGACCCGGACTAGAGAGGGTTAAGGGGGGTTCCTTATGGACCATGATGGCAAGGGTGACTTTGAATACAGGTTGTCCAGACAAGTCCGAGTCAGTGCCAGAGGAGACAGGTGTACCCAAGCCTTGCACATGCACGTATCATAAGGCCATATACGGGTAATGCTGGTCTGTAGCTGTATCCTAAAGTGCATACATATAATATACCTTATGCCGAGAGTGAGATACATGCCAAGAGTCGAATTCCGTCAAAATCTCACTTGTAGGCTAATTTTCAACGCTCAGGTGGGTGGTCACAGGCGGGCGCATCCGCCCACCTAAGTGACCCACCCATGTTGTTACTAGATATTTTAAAGTATAAATAGCATTTATTGTGTTTTTTATTTTCTCATTTATTACATTAAAGAGTTGGTGAGAAGAGTAAAGAGGAGAGAGAAAAGAAGGAAGAAAAGAGAACGAAGAAGAAAGGAAGGGGAAGGAAGAGAAGGAAGGAATGACTTTGAGCGATGCCAAGGTTTGATCTTCCCATTCCATCACCAAAAGAGTGATCCCCAACACGAGATCTACGATTGGAGGTGAGCAAAGGCTATGCTTCTTAAACTTTCACCAAACCCAAGTGAAACCCTTGATTTGGGTAGAGTTCCTTGAGATCTTGTAAGTCCCACTTGAGATGATGAATCTAAGGTTTAATAGATGGTCTATGTGTTGATTTTGAAGGATTTGAAGAAGTGTTTACAAGATTTGAGAAGCATTGGTGATTTCTTGAGCTAGGAAGTGATTTTGGGGTTTTGAAAGAGTTCTTGAGCAAAGAAGGTAAGATGGCTTTTCAATCCTTAAATCTAACTTAGACCTAGGTTAGAATCATCTTATAAGACCTTATATGTATGGAAAATGTGATTGGAATAGCCCCATTTGGTTTTCCATAGGTTAGGGAAAGTTTCAAAGGAGAAGATAATTTTCTGCCCCCTCAGGTGGGCCAGGATCGACGGGCCGACCAGCCCGCTTGAGGGCACCCGCCTGAGAGGGCAGACCCTCGGTTCCCACCGGTGGGTGAGAACCAATAGGCCGACCAACCGGCCTAAGAAGACCGATGGATCATCCCACCCACCTTAGAAGATAGGTGGGCTGTCCGACCCACCCGTGGGGCCCCCAAAGTGATTTTTGTGTCCGAATGGACCCAAAACAGATGGGCAACCTTATTTTATGGTTTTAAACATGATTTAACCATCAAATATTGTTAGTTTTTAGCCCAAAGTGGTGAAATGCTAACCCCATTCACTTATGATAGGTTCACTAGAAACTTACGTTTCTCGCGTCAGATCTCACCCGTACTGAGCGTGAGTGTTTGTACACAACAAGTAAGTGGGGAGAGAACATTTGACTTTATTTTAAGGCTTGTTTCACATCATTCAATTGTATCTAGACTAGCCATGTCATCGTGCAAATTATGTGTAGATTAGTCATCCTCATATGATTATGATATGTGTGTTGTGTTTTACATTCTCAATGCTAAATGATTGATGTGCTTACATGATGAATGGTTGGATTACTGTACATGATGCATTATTAGACTAGATGCCATAGTCGGCTTAGAAACGAGTGCATTGGTGGCCCGTGGGATGGGACGTGGTGGCACTATGTAATCGTACTATGTCATATAGGAGCATGCAGTTTAGGATTATCATTTTCCCGTGTTACGACCCTTCCCAACAGGGGTTGAGGTGTTGGGTTATCACTTGGGGGGAAGTAGTGGTCGTGGTTGTCCGTCACTGTGGTGGTTAGACATATGCCTGGCTGGTCATTAGGACAGTCGACAACCTCAGTGGTATATTCAAGAGGGCCAATCATACTACTTTTAAATTGCTGGAGTCAACACCTTTACTTTCTGTCATTTACTTTTATGTTGAGAGCCGGTGGTCGGCATGCTTTACTTTTCTGAGTACTCATGGTGGGCCTTCTCTGACAACCCTATGGGTGTATCACTGGATGGAGTTTGCGGCTCGTACCCGGAGCATACGGGCACTGTGGTTGTAGTAGCACAAAACCAAAGACTTAGTAATGTTGTTTGGGTGGATAAGGTTTAAAATGAATTACATAGCATATAATGCATATGGATGTGATTGTTGTGTGGATTGTTGTGTGGTCCTTCTTTCACTTACTGAGCTAGTGAGTCCATCCCACGTGCGCACCTCTTTTAGATGATTTTGCAGGTCAATAGCCTAAAGATCAGGGGTCGGGCCCCACAGTTGAGTTTCTCGATGAGGATTGGTGGGTCCACGAGGAGTATGAGCACGGTACGGATTGCATGTGCGAGGGTTGTGCTGCGAGACCGTAGTATTGACGATGTACATGATTTTACCTTTTGATTCTTTTGATGATCCCCTTTTGTGTACTTGATACATAAATTGTTTTTCTTTTTTTGTAAATATCATGCCTGTGGGCTCACATGTATTTATCTATATACTACAATTTGGGTATCAAGTATATTGGGGATATTTATAGGTAATTTAAGTCTTCCATTGAACTTTTGAACACCTATCTTAGATGTGGGTATGCTGGGGTGGGTACTGTATCAGATGATCCTGGTAGGTTTGGGTTAACCGGAGTTAACCTGGTCATCGGTCTGGTTCTGTGTTAACGGGGTGTGACAATTATTGTAGGGTTGTTATAGGACAACCCATCTTCAACCAATACTACTTCTGTTATTCCAGGATCATCTTCTATTTCACTCCCTATATGGATCAAGGAGATGTGCTCCTTGATTTGTTCTCCCACTGCCAATGCCATTACTGTTTTAAGGAGATCATTTGGGACTTCTTTAATGTTCTTCAGGTTGTCCTCCTGAGGTATGGTGGGCCAAATCATAGAAGTAGGATCAATATCTTGGCCTTCCCCTAAGGCATTCACTGATTCTGTTGATATGGTCATCTTTGGGGAATTTGGTAGTCCAAGCATATCCTTCCCATTGTACCTGTCCATCCATCCTTTTTTGGGTTATACACTGAACCTTGAGAATGAGATTGGTATGAGGGTGCTGAGGAATATGAGCGGGGTGGTATGAAGGTGATCTAATGTGAGAGGTAGGGTATTCTGATGAAGATAGTGGATGATAGGAAGATGAAGGGGTTCCTACTCTCTGATAGTATGGTGAGAGGGAAGACAATGGCAAAGGTGGATGGCATTAGATGGTGTTCCTCTTCTGGGGTCGGTGATGAAGGAGGGAAGGCAGGCATCTGATCCTCATCTTCTGAATCTTCTCCTAATGGCTCTTCTTTCCTAGGGGTTTTCTTGACCTTGGTCCTACCTCCCATGACATTTAAGTGATCTCTTCGAGCCTCGGCTTGATGAGTTGGGTGGGGTCACTTTCTGTTGATTCTTCCTCCAATACACTGACTGTTGCATATCAGGGAGTGGGTTGGTAATACCATTGGGAGGATGTTTGGCCTTGACTTCAACAATCCCATTGTCTATCAAATCTTGAACTACATGTTGTAAATCTAGGAATCTTTCAGTAGTATGTCCCTTCTAAGTATGGTAAGCACAATACTCACAATCTTTGTACCAAGGCGGGGAAGGGTTGCTGATTACCCTTGGGGCCACTGACCCTAGCAATCCCTGTTTCTTTAACTTCTCATATGTTGCCGTTACGGGCATTCCCAAATCAAAAAACTGCCTTCTTAGACGCAGGGCCCTCTAGGAGGGAGCGTTTAATCATATTACAAATGTCTGTGAAGGTGAAGTGGTCGTAGATGATATTGACTATTGGACTGTACCCATCATATTGGTTTCAGAATTCTTTCCACGTCCGATTCTGGTGTACTCCCCGGCATCTTGGGAAGATCCTTGATACTGGGCTTCTCTCAAAATTCTGTTCTCCACATGTGTACCAATGACTATTAGGGCATCAAAAGTCTGTAGATGTTGATAATATAGAACATCATAATAAGGTTTTGACAAGTTCTCAATCAATATTACTACTTGCTCTGCTTCAGAAAGTCGATCTGCCATCTTGGTGGCCTTGTTCCTAAACCCTGTTAAGAAAGTGGTAAACCCTTCCCTATGTTGTCTCAAGGTTCACGAGCTCTCGACGTTCCTTATCTACTTTAGTGTTGTGGGAATACTGTTTAGTGAAGACTTTCACTGCTGCTGCCCAATTCTATGTCTGTGTGGATTCCAACTGTGTGAGCCACCTTAGTTCTGGTTCTAATAATGTTGACATGAATACTTGCCTCATCTGATTTTTAGCAATTTGCCATATCTTCATGATAGTGAGGAATACCTTCAAATAAGCCTTAGGATCCCTTGACCCATCAAATATGTTAGTTTGACACTTGAACTTTTTAGGGATTCTTGCACCAGAAAAGAAGCTCATCTTATTAGAATCTACTCTATGACTCTCCTAACTTTTCCCTACTTGGATTATATCCTCAAGCTTCTCTAATTGTTCTCTCATTTTCCTTTTCCTCTCTATTTCTAGAGGCTCCTTTTCAAAATGCCACAAATTCCTCTTCTTCATCATTAATTACAACCGGAGAGGGATCCCTGGAGGAAGTCCCTTGATGAACTACAGGCCTATTTGGTTCTGGCTCTACTGGAGGAGGAGTTGTGTCAACCCCAAGAGCGGTCTTAGGTAGGATTCGTAACAAGTGCAACACTTGAGTTAATCCATTCTTGACTTCAGCAACTTCAGCTTGCAATGTCTCTACTGGGTGGACCCACACTTGTTCCAGTGCTTCCATATTAGGTGGATCCATGTGAACTGGGTTGTGGTAGACAATCTCGGAGGGATGATGGAGGTGATACTAGACTTAAGCGAGTCAACTGATTACCCCGACGTGTCCAGAAGGGCTGCAAAGAATACTTGAGGTGTGGAATTGTGCCTGAACCAAATGTGATTTATTTTAGGATTCTTGAATTCCCAATCCCTTGTTCACACATTCACTAGAATAACAACCAATAATCCATCCAAATTTAGTTCACTTAATGATAGAGAATGGATAGGGGTTGACGCCCCTAGTCTACTCAATGTCATAATCAGGAGATTCATACAAATGGCTTGTCGAAAATATTCCCATAAGATATTCCATGTAATAAAGTCATGTTTTATTTTCTCTTTTTCCCACTAGATGTCCTTCCTCCTGATTTCTCGAGAATTCTTGAGACTTGACATGACTCTAACGGGATTACCCCTGAATCACGTATCTGGACTTTTTCCTTAAGGAGGAGGGACACCTTTTATCCGAAACCCACTTTAGGAAAACAATTCTTTACCACTGAAATATAGTGTATGAACATTCCTTTTCAAGACCGCAAACAAGTTCTACAATTAGCTTGTGGCGCTCCTAGCTTTTTCATCTATTTTCTACATGATGCGAGCATGTGGTGGATGCAATAGGACTGACAAGGCTTCCTTGATAGGATCTATATACGCAAGGTACATGATCCTTTTGATATACTCGTAGGTACGAGATCAAGGGGGTGACTTCCTTGCCCATTACTCATGACTACACATGAGGTTAAGCAATTGGCCATGGGGTGGTGGAACCGTGAGTGATTGTGTGTAAAAGTGTAATGTAGGGTAACCATCATTCGATATCAGAATGCCGTAAAGTGCACAGACCTCCTCGAGGGTGCTGGCACAAATACGGACAACCTCGCCGTTTGATGACGCATTCAATCTCAAAATGCTATAAAGTGCACGGACCTCCCTAAGGGTGCTGGCACAAATACAACATCCTCGTCATTTGACGATACCTTCTACTCTTGTATAGGAAGTGGGTATCATTTTCTCTCAGAGTACTCTCCATGACATGGGCTGACCTCCCTGAGGGTGCGGGTATGACAAGGAATCCCTCGCCAAATGATTTCACTTCAAGCACGATGCATGATGCAGTTAGTGAATATAATTACAAACATGGGTTTAGCCAAACACGTCTTCAAACAAATGTGGTGGAAAATGTTCTTGCATTTAAAGGTAGCATCTAGTATTGGAAGCTTGACATTTGTCCCTAGTGGAGTCGCCACTATAAGGGTAGTGGCCGGAGATGGATGGGTTGTGCATCCCCATCCTTTCTCCTCTCTCTCCCTTCACCTTCATGGCAAGGGGGAGGTGGCTCGAGTCGTGTGTGCTTCGCTTATAGACCCCATACCACCGTATCGCTACTTGGAGATACGTAGAGGCCTATTTTGCAAGAGTGTAAAATTCTTCATTTGAGATAGGGGTTTTGATGATGGTCCAATTAGGGGATCGAGATCATACAAATGGGATTTGGAGTCGCCACCCAGGGTTATAGGCCTAGGACTTAGGGATGGGCCCAATTCCTGAGAAAAGGGCCCAAAATTTAGTGTGGTCCAGAGATTTGGGTAAATGTCAGGTTATAGATTTGGGAAGGTGTTACGCACCCAATCTGCCTGGTTCAACCGGTCTTCTTGTAGATGCTTGAGAACGAACATTTTCCATAATTATTACTATTCCACATGTATGGCTAATTTATCACACATATATACATTAATTAAATTCAAACTATTATAAAACAAGGCTTATTAGATATCTACATTACGCCTAAATGAGGAGAGAGATTATACCTGAATTTGACCCCTGTTTCGGGTCAAGAGGAGTGGGCCCTTGATTGGTACCGACTTAGACTATCTTTCATGTTCTCTTGGCTCAGGGGAAGATGGTCTTGACCTCCAACTTCTTTTCTTGAGAGATACTGATTGTGATGGTATCCAGACAGAGTTTCGGCTAGGAACGATAGCTTTTGAATATAGATTCGGACAGAGCTTCGGCTAGGGAAGGCTATTTCTAGCTTTGGATTCGGACAGAGCTTCATCTAGGGAAGGCTATTTCTGGATTTGGATTTGGATAGAGCTTTGGCTAGGGAAGGCTATTTCTGGGCTTGGGCTAAGGTGGCACTCTGGCAGAACTTTCGCTGGGGATAGGCTAAGGGAGGGCTAAGCTGAGGGGCACTTCGGTAGAGCTTCTCCTAGGAATGGCTATTTCTAGAAATATTTTAGGGACACTCGAATAGAGGTTCAGCTGGGAAATGCTATTTTCAGGCTTGGGATGAGGTGGCACTCTGGTAGAGCTTTCACTGGGGATAAGCTAAGGGAGGGCTTAGGCTGAGGTGGCACTTTGGTAGAGCTTTCGCTGGGAATGGCTATTTCTGAAAATATTCCAGGGACACTCAAACAAAGGTTAGGCTAGGAAAGGCCATTTCTAAAAAGAAAAGGGTTGACCTAAAAATGGATTAAAGAACTGCAAAGTCCCGAAGAACACTTTGAAGATCCGAACAGAGTTTTAGATCTTAACAAAGATCTTTTCATAGACCTGAAGAACCTAAAAAAAGGGGGGTTTTCTATCTCAAGAACACTCAAGGGAGGTGGCTCAAGAACATGCTATTTTTGGCTAAAAACTGGATCTAACTAAGAATTTGGATTGAAGATCTTCAAGATCCCAAAGAACACTTCAAAGATCTGAATAAGTTTTTGGATCTTGATGAAGATCACTCCAAAGATCAGAAGAAAATCAAGAAGGGGGAGGGGAGGAAAATTTCACTCTGATAGAGGAGAGGGTGTGTTGGTGTGGCAGTTGGGATTTTTCCAGGTTTCCAACAGGACTGTCCGTGTGCACGGCATATGCGTGGGAAGGCATGATTTTTCAGGGATGATTTTCAGAGATCCGTGGTCCAATTTTGGCGTATCATATATCGTCAGAATCGTATTTTCAAGCACTATTCATTTGTATGGTCATCTTGATCAGATTCCTTTATATATGAAAAGTCAAAATTAGACCTTCCTCTCTCCTACGTGGGGATTCTGGGGTTTTGGGTAAGGGAATGTTTCCATCAGCATCTCTGTCAATCAAAATCCGAAAGTCTCACCCAAGATCCATATTTCATTATAGCCAGAGGAGGGTGACAAAATTGGATGTCTACACCTGGGTTTGTGGTAGAACTATGCAGGAAGGTTGGGCTACTCTAGCAGGGTAGAACCTATCTTTCAGAGATTTCGGTGGAGGGTTTTGCTGTTGGTCTCCCATATTGAAAAGTATTGAAGAGAGTGTATGTATGGGGTCACTATTTATTGGATCTGTTCTTTCTAATTGATTCTCAGTATTATGTACCCACCTAGCACTCATGCAACAGAAAATTACCCACAACTATAATAAGTCAAGCACAAAAGAATGGAATTTTTTTTTTTTTTTGCTTCTTGATTCTTTGATTTTTTTTTTTGTTTTGAATTTCTGGGAGCTTACCGGAAAGGTTACGGGGTTGCTCAATTCCTGAGGTACTGCTACAGGGCAGAACCTATCTTTATCATACTGTGAGGCTTGGCGACCTCCACCGATACAACTATTATTACAAGTTGTTCTTCTTAGGAATTCAGTAAATGATAAAAGAAAAAGAAAATAAAGCACTCCAATTTACCAAAAGAAAGCAAAAAATAACATGGAACTGTTTTCCTCTCAACAACGCCAAAAAATTGTTTGAATTTTAAAAGTAACCGTAAGCTTACGGATCAGTGTAGCTAATGGGTCAAACACAAAAAGAGTAACCACTTTATTTTAAGCTTCTTTTAGTAATACGAAAGTGTAACAATTGATTATGGTGATCTACTTCTAACTACCATCCTAGCATAAATGCATCTAAAGACATCTTAACCATCACATCTAAGGAAACTGGAATTGAAATTGAAATAAAAATTAAACGACCTAACCATTCACATCTAACCCTAACCATTCATCATCTAGGAATTTAAATACCTAAAACACGCAATTAAAGAGAAAATAACTGAAAGTAAAAGTGCTGAAATAAAAAGTGTTGAAAAGTAAATAAATAAAATAAAAAGGGGAAAAAGCTAAAGAGAGGCACACAAGTAGGTATCTCTACATAGCCCTAGGGATGTACCATAAATAATATTTGCTTCCCTACTTGACCAAAGGGTACTCTTACAAGGGCTTTTCTACTTGGCTTTAGGGGAAGGGATGCAATATAAATAATCAAAATAAAATGATGGTTTCGTGGCTAGAGAGGGGCAAAGCCAACACATGCATCTAGCCAAAGGCCTTGGGGGAAAGGAAGCAATAATGTAAAACTAAAAATTTAAAACCTAATTTAAGAATGATGGGTAAAAAGAAGAGGGAATGAGAGGGGGTGAGAAGACTACTGCAGAAACCTACTTACCTAAACTTCAATACTTGAACTTGAAAACTTGATTGAGATTTGAAATACTAACAACCTTAAAAACCAGATCTGAACTAAATCAAATCTAAAATTGCTAGGCCTGGAGAAAACAAATATAGAAGAAAAAAACTGAACTTGAAAGAGATGCTCCATAACTTGTTCTTGTCACCTAGAACAAGAAATTAAAATTATCACACCTTTGAATAACTTCAATTTCATAAATAAATAAACATAAAAGACTTTGCATTAATTTAATGAAACCAAATTACAAAAGTGTTTAAAGCAAAAACTAAAAGCTTGAACTAGAACTCAGAAGAAAGAGCATAATGAAAACTAGAGAAAAAGAGAGAAAGAGAGGGAACCCTAAAAGAGAAGTATCCCCTCCCTCCCCTTGGTCAACTCTCTTATATAGGAAGTTCTTTAAGTGATGAGTATGAGAGAAATTTTTTCAAAAAAAATCTCCAAAAAATGGTAGCCAAGAGATTCAAACTTGAGACCTCGTGGTGAGAAAGGGATTTTTGCATACCACTACTCACCAACTACGCTAGGTAGTTTTTGTTACAAAAAAAGAATCTTCAATCACTCAAGGGAGTCCATCGATCCTTGTTAGCACTTAGAATATTCCTTGTACACCTCGGACAACTGCAAACGGGCTGGTTTTGCATCTTGGTTCAATTCTGATCCAATATTCTTTTTCTGCCCCGAAAAGAATAATCATTTGTACAGGTGATCAAGTGGATGTGTACTTTAAATGCAACAAGCCCATCTTACTCAGATTTTTATCTTCTTCACAACCATGAAAAGAAACATGACCTCTTTATGTGTAAAATTGGAGATACAGTGTCCGATAGTCCTTAAGACCTTTAAAAGGGGAAAGTATAAAATACCTTGGCAACTATCACCTCACATAGGCCATAATGCATCCTCCTAATCTCAGAATATACCTCTGGGGACACCTAAGAAAGAACGTATCAGCCAGAGGAAGTTAAGAGTTAATTGAAGGATGATTAGATACTCACATAATCAAAAGGAATGGGCAGCCCAAGGAAAGTGTCTACATCTGTGTTCCGCTCCAGAAGATGAGGGAGACTGGGGTTGGTTGCATTAGGATAATTCCAAGCAGGGAAGCCACGGAAAGGGTTGCTAGTAACTCTAAGAGACCCACCTGCACTGGTTGAGGGTCCTGCTTGTGAAGGATCAATAGCACTGGCATGTGACTAAACAGTCGAAGGATCTACACGTCACACTCTCCCCTGAAAGAGCATCAGTCAAGACCAAAACAAAAAAGAATTTGAAGGAAATACTTAAGAAATGGAAACATACCACTGAACCATTAGGACAAGGAGGGGTGCATACTATCTCCTCCTTCAGGAAGGCTCTGTTGTCCCTATCCTGGTCAAGAAAAGAGTCATCTCATACTCCGTCAACAAAACGCTTCATCTCGTCTGCTGGGATGATCTCTGGGCAGTGCATAGTGGGTACAGGAAGACGGGGAGAGGGGTGTGGCTCGATGTCCGACCACTGGGGTACTACTCTCTCTCCCAAATACCAGACGTGACCTCAAACACCCTGAAAGAGGAATTGGTTCTCAGATAAGTGTTTAACTAAGGCAAATCTTTCAGAATCTGGAAATACGAGGTGATGGAATGGTCTCCAAGTAGCCTGCAAATCCAAGGAAAGTAAGTACAACATAAGATAAAGCCTGCAAAAAGAGAGTAACACCTAAGGTAGTGCCATTCTACATATGTAAAATGCATGCTTTTGTACCCTAGATTTCACACATAAATGTTCTCATCACTAATCCCAACATGTAGGTTTGAGGTTTGTTCCGAAATGTCAAGTCTGATTTACGATGAGTGAATGCCATACACGGGCGCTGCGTGACGTGTACTGTGTAGGGGGGATTACTCCTAGGGGCTTACCGGGTACCAAAGTAGCCATGTAAGGACTAGTATGCTCCTACTTATAGCTTTCTTGTATCCATGAAGAGGGATACCACCTACGTTGTATAGCATTCAAACCACTTATTTAGACTTAGTGTGATTTCCTAGGTTATTAATTAAAATGAATTCATGTTGTATTTATGGACTTGGTTGAGCATAGCATTGCATAAATGTTGGTTTGTGTGTGTTTGCATCTCCCACCCCTCATTGGGCTTGTGAAGCTCATCCCACATTATTTTCTCCTTTTAGATACAGATCTAGGTACACAGAAACCTGAGCTGAACGATGCTCCAGAGTACGCAGAGCACGAACATGATTGTGGCTATAAAATCTGTGCCTTCGGGCATCTTTTGAGATGGTGGGTGTCATCTCATATTCTTCCTGATTCTTTTTGTGTAAGTATCTATTTTTTATTATAATACTATAATTATTGGATGGTGAACTCAGAAACAAGGTCTCTAACTAACTATGGTAACATTTAGTAGTTCATCAGCTTATAACTATAATATGACTTTAATTATATTATGTGATTCTATTATATTATCTTACGTGTTGTACATTGTTAAAGTACTACATTTGTGATCCTAGAGGATTAGTTGGCTACCGAATGGTGTCCAGGTCACACAACCTTGGATATTGGAGGCGGGGTGTGACACTATTCCCTAATTGTTTTGAAAATTTGTATATTTTGTTGGCCGTCGATTATGTTTCTAAATGGATTGAGGCCATATCTTGTAAATCTAGTGACCAGAAAGTGGTGGTCAAGTTTCTTAAAGAGCATATCCTTTCCCGCTTTGGTACACCACGTGCTTTGATTAGTAATAGGGGTAAACATTTTTTCAATATACCCTTTGACGTTTTCATGAAGAAATACAGGATAACTTATAAATTGACCACCCCTGATCATCCTCAAACTTTGATTGGAACTCCTTTGAAACAAAAAAAAAAAGAAAATGTTTGAACTCTTGCGTGAATTTTAATTCATAGATATATGAAGGAAAAATGAAATTACTGAAGCTACATAGTAATTTGGGTGTCTGGTGCAAGCCCTATATGTCATTCAAACCAACTGTAGCAGAGGTATAAATAATTTCAATACTTGGTGAACTTTAAAAAAAAAAAAAAAAAAAAAAAAAAAAAAAAAAAAAAAAAAAAAAAAAAAAAAAAAGGCCCATGCATTTGCCTATTTTCTTGTCTGCCTTTATGTTAAGGTCTTTTGTACCGTAGAATGAAACTCTTGGATTGATGAAAAGGTTAAAAAAAAAAAAATAAGGAACCATGTAATTTGGAGGTGTGATAGTTCCATGAATTGGAGTGATATAATAAAATTCAAGTATGGGCGTTGATGAGCACATTTATGTGTGAAATCTAGTATAGTAAAACATGCATTTTACATATTTAGAATGGAGCTACCTTGGGTTTTACTCTCTTTTTGCAGGTTTTATATTTTCAAGACCTTAAGGACTATTGGGCTATATCTCCAATTATACTTATAAAGAGGTCCTATTTCTTTTCATGATTGCAAAGAGGATGAAATTCTAAGCAAGATGGACGTGCTCAATTACAAGTACACATTCGTTTGGTCAACCGTACAAGTGATTATTCTTTTCAAGCCAGAAAAAGAATAATAGATCAGAACTGAACCGAGATGCAAAACCAGTCCATCTGTAGTTGTCCCAAGAGTATAAGAAATATTTAAAATGCCAACAAGGATCAATGGACCACATCCTTAAGTGATTGAAGATTTTTTTTTTTGTAACAACAACTACCTAGCATAGTTGGTGAGTTGTGGTGTATAAAATCCCTTGCTTATTAGGAGGTCTCAGGTTCGAATCTCTTAGCTGCCATTTTGTTGAGTTTTTTTTCTCATTAAAATAGAATATTGTCCAAATCCAAGTAAGGAAAATCGGCTAAAGGGGGTTTCTTGCCCAAAAAGAAAGAGAAAAATAGAAAAAGGGAGAAAAAAATAGGGAAAAAAGGCAAGAAAAATCGTGGGAGATCTATCTCCACACGTTTTCTCTCTTCTCTCTCCTCCACTTCATCAACAAGATAAAAAAAAATTTCTTAGAAGCTAAAATCGTTAGCTTCCCTCCCCCATTCTCTATATAATAGAATTAACATAAGGGGAGGAGGCACTTCATTCTTCTTTTAGGATTTTTTCTTAGTTGCTCTACCTCTTTCTCTAGTTTTCTCTTTCTCTAGCTCTAGTTATAGGTTTATGCTTTAAACAATTTTGTAAGTTCTTTTTATTCAATTAATACAAACACTTTTGTTTTTGATTTAGTCTTTTATTTTTATTGTTTAAACAATTAAAGTTGTAATTTTTAAGTTCTAGTTCTAGGCTTAGTTCTAGGTGACAAGAACAAGCTATGAAGCATGTCTTTCAAGATCAATTTTTTTCTTCAGATTTTTTTTCTCTAGTACTAGAAATTTCAGATTTGGTTTATTCCAGATCTGGTTTTTAGTACTGGTAGTATCTCAAATAGATCAAGTTTTCAGTTCAAGGGTTGAAGTTCAAGTAAGTAGCTCCTTCAGTAGTCTTCTCTCCCCCCTCTCATTCCCTCTTCTGACTACCCTTTCTTTTTTAATTTAGGATTTTAATTTCAATCGTTACATTATTGCTATCCCTTTCCCCCAAGGTTCATGGCTAGTGTATGTGTTGGCTTTGCCCCTCCTAGCCATAGAATCATCATTTTATTATTTTTATTTTAATTGTCTCCCTTTCCCTAAAGCCAAGTAGAGTAACCCTTGTAAGAGTGACTCTCTGGTCAAGTAGGGAAGCTCATATTATGATGCATCCCTCGGGCTAAGTAGAGAAACCTACTTGTGAGTCTCTCTCTAGCTTTATCCCCTTTCTTACTTTATTTTTATTTCATCATTTTTTTCCTTCTTTGCTTTTTAATTGCGTGGGATGTTTATTTTCAGCTATTTATTTATTTAATTTTAATTACGTGGCTTGTGTATTTAAATTCTTAGATGACGAATGGTTAGGATGTCATTTTAGATACATATGTTTAGGACGGTAATAAGAATTAGATCACAACCATTAATCAGTTCACTTTTGCATTATTAAAAGAATCAAAAAAATAAAGTGACTTCTCTCCCTGTGTTCGACCCATGGCTACCTTGATCCATACGCTTGTGGTTACATTTTAAAAATCTTAAACAAGTTTTTGGTGTCATTACCGGGGAGACAGTTCCATGTTATTTTTCGCTTTCTTTTGGTAAATCGAGTGCTTTGTTTGCTTTGTTTTGTTTTTCCTTTTCTTTTATTGAATTCCTAGAAGAACAACTTACAATAATGGTTGTATCGGTGGAGGTCACCATGCCTCACAGTATGATAAAGATAGGTTTCACCCTATAGCAGTACCTCAGGAATTGACCTGAGCAACCTCGGATCCTTGCCGGTAAGCTCCCAAAAAGCCAAAAAAAAAAATCAAAACAATCATAAAAAAAAATATTTGCTATCCATTCTTTTGTGCTTGTCTTACTCTAGTTGTGGGTAGTTTTCTATTGCGTGAGTGTTAGGTGGGTACCTAATACTAAGAATCGGTTAGAAAGAAGAGATCCAACAAGTAGTGACCTTATACGTTTGCTCTCTTTAAAACCTTTCAATATGGGAGACTAATATCAAAACCCTTTACCTAAATCTCTGAAAGATAGGTTCTACCCTACTAGAACAGCCCAACCTTCCTGCATAGTTCTACCACAAGCCCAGGACAATAATTTTGAACTCAAATCTCAATACATCACTATGTTGCCCCACTTCCATGGGTTGACCTCTGAGGATGCATACCTATTTCTAAGGGAATTTGAAGAGGTATGTATTCTAATTAAGATCCAACAACTTTTTGATGATGCTGTTAAGCTTAGGTTTATCACTTTTACATTAAAAGACCAAGATAAGAAGTGGTTGTATGGGTTACCCATAAATTCCATAACCTAATGGGAATGGTTCACAGTTGTCTTCCTTAAGAAGTTTTTCCCAACTCATAAGACCAATAAGCTTAGAAGTAATATCCTTCAGTTTAGGCAGAAACCTAGTGAGTCATTTTCCAAACTTATCGAGAGATTCAAGAATCTACT